>NC_043000.1:77626056-77668556 GCF_006345805.1 Octopus sinensis
TCGAATAAAAAATGCAAAAAGAAAATTTACAAATGATACGAATGATAAAAATTTAAAATTTACAAAGTAAAAATAACTTAAGGGTAACGTAAAAGAATATGTACAAATCACCGTTGATTCCATTGTCCTACTACGTCTTAATTTCGGCTTGACATCGCATATATATACTGTTGAAGCCATAACGATTTAAAAACAAAGGGGAGCAAGAAATAATTCATTTTCTATCCAAACGGTTTTTAAACCCGAAATTCAAAGGCTATTATTTGTTGCCTTACTTCTTCGAGTTTCAATGTCCCCGCCCCCAAAATTGTTTCATGGCTATCTCAAGTCTTTTAAAATCTTAGGAGCCGAATAACATACGAGTTTACGAACGTTTGTTAAAATTTTACCATATGTTATTAGTCATTTTTTTCCTGTTCCCTTATTATTTCTCTACGTTTAGCTGAGGCAATAAACCAGCTTGGTCTATCAGTACACCTACATGTCAGGTTGAATTGCTTTTAATGATATTCATTATTGCTGTTTTATAAGCCAAAATCCACGCAATGATCTTATCTTAATGAAAATGTAGCTACGGCAAGAGTTAACATTTCCTTCACCCTTATTTCTTTTGTTTCAGTATCTGGTCTTAGTTTATCGATATGTTGTATTATGTATGCATAAATGTACATAGCTATAAATCTTACTTTACTAGCTAATCTTCTTCCGTTTGGTTTTCGAATTGTATTCAAGATTGTTGTGTTACCAACTCATTTTTTTTCTGTCTAGTTTTGTCTGATGTAACGGACTGTGTTGCAGCAGCTACTCGTAAATGTATGGCAAACTGATGGGATATTATTGTAGCTTTATGCCCAATGTTGCTCATATAATCAGGATGCTTTGAACTGCCACGATTGGTTATGAATTCATAAATTTCATTAGTCATCGGAAATTCATTTCAGTAGCTTGGGTTTTCGTGTTGATCAAATTTGTAGATTTTCTATTTATGATTATTTTACCTTTTATTGAGAAGTGGGGGGTGGAATGACTCTTTTTAGAGGGCTTCTAAAATTGGTGCGGAGAGGGAAGGAAAAAAGTGTCTTCAAACTAGAGACCTGTCCCGAAAGATTGTAATGCAGTGTATGAACTCTCCTAAATGTACCACGTGATGGGTTTAAACTTGGTAATAGATTAAATTCACCATCCAAATGGGACACGCCGAGATTTAAATTCAGACCACAAAGAGCCGGAATAAATAACCAGAAGCAGCCTTCGATGGGTAATTTTTTATCGACTTCGAGAGCATGAAAGGCCAATTTGACTTCTGTTAGATTTGAATTCTGTTAGATTTGAACTCATTGCATGTTGTGTTCAGATTATATGGTTAGTATTCTACATACAATATTTATTTGGTTCATATAAAACAGGTCATTTGTAGTTTTTTTAGTTTTTATTTGGTGTAAGTATTGTTATTAAGTTGAATTTATGTCTTTATTTTTATTTACTGGTGTTTATTTAATACGTGTCTTTTTGGAAAGCTTTATTCATATGAAACATAACTTAATGTACAGGAATTGGTTAGTATTTATTATTATTATTATTATTATTATTATTATTATTATTATTATTATTATTATTATTATTTACTTTTAATCTGCATGTTTGTTACAATCACTCACCGAGACATACTCAGCGTCCTAGGACGAGAGAAGGATAAGAGATGTTACAGTATGACTAAAAGCTTTAGGAGGCGAAGTGGCAGGGGAAGTAGCAAAATATCTTCATGCAATACGATAATACGACACAGACATTTAAATTGATAGGTTTTTCTGAGGATGTGGTCAGTACTTGCCAGCGTAATCATTTGGATATCTCTGAGACATGGTTCTGGAATATTATCTCTATGTTTCCTACATCCCTTTCTTACCATACCAAGGGCATCCACAATAACAGGAACAGTTCTCGCATTAAGATGTCACGTCTTTTGAATTTCAATTTCCAAGGCTTTATATTTACTTAATTTCTCAAATTCCTTTACAGATATATTTTTATCGGTGGGTAAACTTACATCTATTAGTCTACAAGTATTTTGATCCTCGTCTTTAAAGACAATGTCTGGTTGATTAGTCTGAATCGTTTTGTCGGTGTTGACTGGAAAATCCCAGAGGTTAGTGACATTTTTATCTTCAACGACTGGCTCAGGATGATGTTCATACCAGTAAGGAGTGCTGATTTTGTAGTGTTTACATATTTCCCAATGTAAATACTGTACTACCCTATTGTAGCGATTTTTGTATTCGTTTTGTGTCAGTACAGGACATCTTGAGGCGAGACGGTCTATTGTTTCGTCAAATTTATCGCAGAATCTGCATTTAGGGTCAGAACTGTTTTGAAGAAAGTTAGCCTGGTAGAAGGAGAGGTGTATTCCACTTGGCCATACTACCTTGTAAGAATTTGGAGAATGCAAGAGAGATCTTGTATATCTCAAGGGCCTTGAGTGGCCAATTACATGGGACACCGTAAAACACTTTCCTGTAGCCAGATTCTTTTTGTTGCTCCTGCAATTCTCTACAATAATTTTATTTATGAGTAATTGATCTTTGCATCCATAAGAATTCCATTTAAAACATTTTTGAGCTTGTAGATGGTTAGAGTTTTGTTCAAGGAAAGTGTATATTCTTTCAGTTAGTATCGATGTGGGAATCTTGTAGGTTGTGTTGAGACATGTTATTGGTCAGTAGCTCTTTGGATTTTTCGTGTTTTCAGTTTTTGGTAGAAAGTATGTTGTTCCTTCGGTCAGCCAGGTAAGCATTTGCTCTGGGTTCTGGATGACATCAGTTAGGGATGCAGCAAGATGTTGGTGTACTTCTGTCAAATAATTCAGCCAGAAGTTAGGGATCCGGTCCAGTCCTGGGGTCCTCCATTTGTGATACTTTCTAAGAACACATCTTAGTTTCTCTATACCTGTTGCCTCCGATTTCTGCTCCTCAACTTCATCCAGTTTCACTTTCTCACGCTCTATCCAGTGAGCTTCAGCATTAGATTCTTTTTTGTTGCTCATATCTTCTTCCAGAACTCTTCAATTTCATTAGTCTTAGGTGGCTCCTGTACTTCTATCTTGCTTTTGTCAATTTCCCTGTAAAAGTTTTTGCATCCGTCTTGAATATCTTGTTTTGTCGATAACATTTGATTCTTTTGTCATACCTTCTGATCCGTTGTATTCAGTTGTTTCACTCGTACCGTGATTGTAGGGAGGTTTATAAAATCTTTGATTTTATATTTTTGCCTGATTTTTCCAGCTTGTTTCGTCTTAACAAACATTTACTTATCTAGCAAGTTCAGTTAGAACTTATTTCATCCATTATTATATTATTATTATTATTATTATTATTATTATTATTATTATTATTATTATTATTATTATTATTCAGTAGTTTTATTTTTATAGCGTGCTTTCACTTCACTACCGAGTGCAGTTCTGTGTGCCTTGGGTATGTGCTGTGATTTGTTGTGATGCTCTGATGGTTATTGTATGGAAAATGTTCTGCGTAGGATGTGTGCGGTGCCTAGTAGTGCAATTTTCTGTATGTTATATATGTTTGTAAGTCCTGGTGTTTTTGTTATGTATTTGTCTGAATATTTTTTTATCATGCCTAATGCACCTACTATGATAGGAATTGTTTCTGTTTTCAGATTCCACATTCTGGTTACCTCTATTTCCAGGTCTTTGTATTTTGAAAGTTTCTCCATTTCACGTTGTCATTTGCTGGTATTGATACATCAATTAGAAAGCATTTTTTTCTTCATGATCTCTGACAACTATATCTGGTCTGTTGGCCTTAATTTCTCTATCTGTGTGTATCGGCATATCCCAGAGTATGGTTGCTTTCTCGTTTTCTGTGACCTTTTCTGGTGTGTGCTTATACCATCTTTTTTCTGTTGTTATTCCATAATGTTGGCATAGCTTCCAGTGTATGTAGGTCCCAACTCTGTCGTATCTGTGAATATATTCCTTCTTAGCCAGGGCTGGGCAGCCAGAGATAATATGATTTATTGTTTCTTGTCCATTTCCACATATTTTGGTCTTGTGCGGCAATTAAAAATCCCTCTGTCTCTGCTTTGAGTCCTGAGCTTCTCAACCAGCTTCTCTTGGTCTATTTCTTTTGCATTTAGTTTAGTTCAGTATTTACCATGAAGGGACATTTATTGCCATCGTTTGGTCATGGTTCTTTGCTGTTCTAGTTTTAGTTTGGATTTCATTTGTTTTATAGCTTTTGTTGTTTCTTCTTCTTCTTCTTCTTCTTCTTCTTCTTCTTCTTCTTCTTCTTCTTCTTCTTCTTCTTCTTCTTCTTCATATTTGTTAGGTGGTATGATTTCTTGTTTGTATTTGTCAGCTTCCTTAAATACTGAGAACAATTTTGTGTTTTGCTCGTGTTTTGCCGCTATTTGTATCAGTTTTCCTTGCTTCTGAAGTAGGTATTTTTGCAGTCTATGGTGATTATTTTATAGTAGTTTTCCAGCTTTATAAGGCCTCTACCACCTTCTATACTTTGTATATATAGCCTTTCTATGTTAGATTTTGGGTGATGCATCCTAGATCCTGTCATTATTTTTCTTGTTTTCCTATCTATTTTGGTTAGTTCATTTAACGTCCAGTTAAGGATATTGTAGCTGTAACTTATAACTGGGACGGCTAAAATGTTAATACCTATTATCTTGTTTTTAGCATTGAGCTCTGTTTTTAGTATTGATCTAACTCATCATTAGTATTCTTTCTTTATCTTCTCTTTCATTTGTGTGTGTTGTGTCTTATCTAGTTCATGGATTCCTAAGTATTTGTAAGTTTGGCTTTGGTCTAATTCTTTTATTTCATTGGTTTTATCTGGTGTGATGTTGCTACTCTTAACTAGTTTTCCTCTTTTCAGGGTTACTTTGGCACCTTTTTCTAATCCAAATTTCACATCTATTTCTTTGGTGTATCCATGAACTGTCTTTAGTAGTGTTTCCAGCTGTTTGTCATTTGCAGCGTATAGTTTTAGGTCATCCATTTATAAAAGGTGGCTGATCGTTTTGCCGTAACATTTATATTCGCATCCAGTTCTATTTAGCATATCAGATAGAGGTGACAGTGCCAAGCAGAAAAGGAGTGGAGAGAGCGTGTCTCCCTGGAATATTCCTCTTCTAATGGGTATGGCTTTGGCTTTCACGAGTCCCTCTTTTGTTTGGAGCTGTAGCACTGTTTGCCATTTATTCATAGAGTGTCCTATGTATTTTATAATTGTTGGTGCTACTTTGTTAATGGCTAGTGTTTCGAGGATCCATGTGTGGGGGATGCTATCAAACGCCTTTCTGTAGTCGATCCAGGCAATATTGAGGCCTTTCTTATTTCTGTGGCTGTCTTCAGTTATGGCTTTATTGATCATTAGTTGATCTTAACAGCCGTATGAGCCTTTGCGGCATCCTTTCTGCTTTTCTGGAAACAGGTTGCTTTCGTCCAGGTGCTTGTTTAATCTCTGTGATATTACTGCTGTAAATGCTTTGTACATGTAGGGAGACAGGTTATAGGTCTGTAGTTTTCTGGTTTTGCTGTCTCATTAGATTTGGGAATTAAGATGGTTTTCCCCTTCGTGTGCCATTCAGGCATTGTCTCTGGCTCTGCCAGTAAGTTGTTAAAGCTTTCAGCCAGCTTTTTGTGTATTTCTGGTAGATATTTCAACCAGAAGTTGGGGATCTTGTCATGCCCAGGTGCCTTCCAGTTGCTTAGTCTTTGCAGTGCCTGGGTGACCTCTTCAGTTGTTATGGGGGTCCAAAGTTGCTCAGATGCTATGTTTGTTGTTTTAATACTCCTTTTTTTTTGGTTTCGACGACCATATTCCTTTCCAGAATTCGTCCACTTCTTCTGCCGTTGGTGCTGCAGTGATGTCTATTTTATTCTTGCCAAGTTCTTGGTAGAACTTTTTGGGGTTGGAGTTGAACTGCTTGTTTTGTTCAAAGAAAACGTTGGCGTTTCTCATACCGGCGGATCCTTTGTGCTTTGGCAAGGATATCTTGCTTTAGTTTTTCTTTTATCTCAGGTAAATCTTTTTCTGTGATGTTGTATTTGCACAGTATTTTTGCTTTCTTTTTGTTGCTTAGTAGTGTTGATTGTCTACTGATTTCGTTAAGAATCGACAGATCTTTTCTCATTTTTTGTATTTTCTTTTGGATGTTATTTATCCACAGGGTTAGTTTGGGTGGTGGTACTCCTGTTTGGATGGGTTTGAGGGAGTATCCAGCTTTTTTTGTGACTGCAGTGGCTGCTGCATATACTAAGTCATTTAGCTCCGTGATGTCGCTTTTTGTTTCAGTGGCTATTAGTTCTGTGATGGCTAGGATTATGCTGTTTATAATTGATGTAATTTTTTTGTCTATTTTGATTTTTGGAAGGTATGGTCGGTGGTCCATCTTGAGATCTGTGTTTTTCAGTTCTTTGATTATTCTACTTTTTATAGTATCATAATCATTAGGCTCCCCTTCGTTGTTTCCAGGTTTTAGATTTGTGTCGCTTTATTACACGTTCGTGTGTTTGTCTGTTGTGTTTTGGCTTGCTGTTTGTCGTGTATTATTATGCATCCTTACGGTCTGGGTTAGTTGTTTTTTGTTTACATCGTTTTTGTTGGAAATGTTACGTTTGTCTTCGTGTTTTACTGTTTCAGTGTTTATATTATTAGGTATTGTTGTGTAGCTTCTATCTACATTTTCCTGATGTATTTTTTCTTTTAAATGTTCTATTTCTATTTCTGATATGTTTTTTTGCGTTGAGAATATATCTTCGTACGTTAGCTAGTTTATTAGGGTTCATTGCTGTATCCAAGTCTATATTTATGTTATTTTCCTTCCATATTTTATGTGTATGTGTTATTGTGTTTTCATTTTTTGGGTAGAGCACTGCTGTGAAGTATGCGTGTAGGATAGAAATGTATTCCTCACATGTCCATTTATGTCTTTTGGGTTTTATTTGGGGGACATGAGGAACAACGACCGGCCCATTATTTTGACGGTCGTCATTTTCGTAGGGTACCGGTCCGTTCATTTCTGTTGTCACATTGTTTTGCACGTGTAGTTTTTCGTACATTTTATGTTGTAAGTTTAAAGTACGTACTTCCCGATTGTTATTCTTGGGTTGAATAATATTGGTGTTATTTAATTTCTTCGTAGAATTTTTGTACATGGTGTTTGGGGCCGGAGATGATCTGGTGTTGATGGATCGTAATGTATCACGCATGTTTACATGTGTTGTGTTAGAGGTGGAGATGATATCGAGTTAAAATACATCATTTCGTTTCGAAAATAGCAATAAATTTCAATGAGTATTACTTACTCGGATATAGTCCAATCCTTTGTCAGTTAATTTTTGGCTCCACACGATGTCTTTGTTTTCGATGTTTGTGGATAGATTTCGGAGCACTGTTTTATCGTTCTCACATGTTAAACGTCCTCGGTGTTCTCTCCTTATCTCCGGTGTTCTCTCCTGTCCCCGGTGTTCTCTCCTTATTATTATTATTATTATTATTATTATATTATTATTATTATTATTATTATTATTGTTGTTGTTGTTGTTGCTGTTGTTGTTGTTGTTGTTGTTGTTGTTGTTTTTGTTGTTTTATGTTTGACTTTTGCTTTATATTTGTAAAAGTTGGCTCCAAGTCTCACACAAAGACTTCAAGAGACAACAAGTTGGAAGTTCATACTGGTTTTATGCCTAGGGTGCCATATATTTGGTTTTGTGCATAGTGTTGTTCTAGAGAATGTTTAAGAAACCATAAGAAAATTATGTTTGTTTTAAAACTTGAGATTACATAGAAAGTATTTTGCTTAGAATATGAGCAGTTCCCATGAGCACTATCCTTTGAATTTCTGCCATTTTGGGTTTTCCTGGTATCTGAGCTAGGTAGCAATCAGTCCCTTTTGCTATCATTCCCACGGCACCTATGACAACAGGTATTGTTTTAGTCTTCAGGTTCCACATTTTGCTTATTTCTATTTCAAGATCTTTATATTTACTCAGTTTCTGGTAGGTCTTGACATATACATTTATACCGATTGGGACAGTCATATCAATGAGGAGGCATGTTTTTTGTTTGAAGTCTTTCAGTATGATGTCTGGCCTATTCGCATCTATCTTTCTGTCAGTTTGAATGGTGAAGTTCCAGAGGAGTGAGATGTGGTCATTTTCAAGCACTGGAGGTGGATTGTGTTCCCACCAGTTTTTATCATGGAGCAAGTCCAAGATTTTGCAAATTACCCCGTGAATTTATTGTGCAGCTCTATCATGGCCGTTGAGATACTCTGTAGGCGCAAGAAGACTGAACTTGGAGACAACATGATCAATGGTTTCATTTTGTTATTGACATACACGACATGTTGGTCTACTGCCGTTCTTTAGTATGATAGCCTGGTAGTTCCTTGTAGGTAGGCATTGATCTTGAGCTGCTATGTTAAACGCTTCTATTTCAGATTTTAAGCCAGAGGCCATTAGACATTGATGGGTCAGGGCTTTGTTAACAACGGCATTGTTCACTCTCTTTGGGTATTTACCATTGAGAGGTTTTTCTTGCTATTTATCAGTCAGAATATCTAAGGCAGCAGTTTTAGCACAGGTTTTCATGCGCTTAGCTTTTTCTGCGCTTGTTTCTCGTATGTCTAATTCCGGAATTAGTTGTATTTGGAATTCACTTGGATATCCCTTTGCCTGTTTTGTTACTTAGTATTACCTGTTTTGTTACTGAGTATGCCTGTTTTGTTACTGAGTATGCCTGTTATTATTATTATTATTATTATTATTATTATTATTATTATTATTATTATTACTAATAATAATAATAATAATAATAATAATATTAATATTAAAAAAAAAACTGATTCCATTGATATGTTGCTCCATTTTTTAAAATAAAGAAAATCAGACTTTATGGGTTTCTTGACTTTTTTTGAAGTTTTACTCGAAATTAAATTTGGTAATAGGTTTTGTTGTTTTGACGATCATATTTTAGTTATTTTCAAAGACGGAATTGGAAATTTCTGATTAATGCTTTATCATTTCACAAACCCAGAATAAAACAACCGATGAAAAATAAGAAAGCGTACACATTGCCTGTAACATAAAGGAACTGTATACCTGAAACCTAAAAAAGAAAGAATGCTTATGTCGTTTTCTTTTTATCAAAATGATCTGTCTATCTAACTGTCTGTCACTATCTATCTATCTATCTATCTATCTATCTATCTATCTAGATAGATAGATAGATAGATAGATAGATAGATAGATAGATAGATAGATAGATAGATAGATAGATAGATAGCTATCTGTACACACACACACACATGACATTGATAAGAGAATCAAATTCGAGTCAATGACTTTATATGACACCACGATTCCATACATTTGATCACATATAAACATTACCATGGCCTTCAACATATAAACCAATACATTTATAAAATCACAGAAGGTAAAAATATATATATGCACATAAAAATAGAAAATATATAGAAAGGCTAATCAAGAAAAGGTATATACAATCGACTAAAATAAGTAATCACAATGAATTACTAAAGCGTGTCAAATGACTAAAAAACAATAAAAAAACATCTAACGACTAAAAACGTTTTTATTCCCTTTAATTACAAAAATGTCACAATAGTTCATTTCATGGTAGGTTGAAGTCGAAAGAGCGTCAAAGTCAAGTCAAAACACATCTATGGCCATTTCGGGAGTACACTGCCGCGGTCCGATTACGAGTTAAGGTGCATCTCGGCAATGACCTCCTCATCATTATGAACAAGACTTTCACAATCAATTTTTTTTTTGTGCTAGACTGGTCCTGCTATAGGTTATTATCTTTAAATTAGTTTCTGCAGCCGTATTGTAACTTTCGTAAACAACTTGATCGTGGAATTCTTTTTCTTACGTCGTGAGTTTATAAGTACGTTATATTTATTGAACTGTTACTTGTTGAGCTGTTATTTGTCAAAAAGCCTTGTTGCTGCTGAAATCAGCCTTGTCGCTGCCAAACCCTTCTTCTCTCTCGCACGGGTGACGCCGGTGGTCAGGATTTCACCTCGTCGTTTTATACAGGGTTGGTAGCGGTAAAGTGTGACGATACATTGGGAGAGCCCCTGGGTCTCGGCGATGGTCAACTAGCTGGCCTGTTCCAACGTACATTCCAGACAGGGTCCTTGGATAATTTCCAAAAGAGCCTTGCCTGTTCGTGATAAACTCGCAAGGCATGGAAGTCAGTGTTCGCCGACTTGTCCAAGATGTGAGCATGACAGAGAAACTGTCTTGCACGCAATTGTACAATGTCTGAAAATCTCGAAATTGTGGCTTTATGTCAAACAGCTGCTGTCCCGTATGGGAAGAGTACAGCTGTCGTCCGAATCAATCATTAAGATTACTCCGCCCTCTAGGAAGAAAAGGTTTGTTTTCTCGTTGTAATTGCTATGGCGAAAGAGGTAGTACGGAAGTCTCGAATGAAAGGAGTAGCAACAGACATCTTCATCTCCAGGCAAGGTTTAGTAGCCTTCTTTATTTTCCACCCCAAAAGAAAAATACGGCTGGAGAAGAGTTGTCTACCATCTGCAATATATAACAAAAGATGGAAGAAAGTGGTATGAATGATGTGTATAAATGACCAGACTTAAGTGTAAACAATGAAGAAAAATTAAAAGGTCTCAGTGGTGGAATGGGGCTTGTGGAGTTGTGGCCGAACCCGTCCCCAATTTCATTGTATCGTCCTTGTTTGTTTAAATCATTCGCTATATTTTCAGAAACTTTAAATTTGTTCATTTCACTGTGAAATTCATTAGCTTTTATCGACTCGTGTTTTGTATTGTCCCCTCTGTGTTGGCCCCTTGTGGGCAATAAAGAATCAGACTTGATTGTGAAATTCTTTGTCTTACGTCGTGAGTTTATATGCAAGTTATATTTATTGAACTGTTATTTGTTGAACTGATATTTGTCAAAAACCCTTGTTGTTGCTGTTCGCGGCGTTTGTGTACGCTTTCCCCTTGTTCGAAGGGAGTAGCACTGTTAAAAAAAACACAAAAGATGGAATTCGAAAGCGTTAGCTCTTCGGAGCTGTCTGAAGGAGAAATTGTATCTCCAAAAGAAGTGTTAAGCTCTGTGAAGGAGCAAAGAAAAGTTGTGGCTGCTGTAAAGGAGAATATGTCTGGAGAAAAATATGACTCCCACCAAAAACGGCTATGAAAAAAATTGCGTCTCCTGTGAAGGAGAATGTAAAAATATGGGAAAACAAATTGTGTCTCCTGATAAAGCGGATGAAAAAAGGCAATTGGGTCTCCTGTGAATATAGAACCCCAAAAAGTTGTGTCTCCTAAGGAGACTGGAAAGACGAATTATGCGGCGGCCACGGGGGTGGCTAGAAGAAGTCTAACAATAGATACTAAAGAACTGGAGAAATTCAAAGGAATGTTAAAGCGGAAGGTGCAGGAACTAACTGCAAAATAATGGAAAAAGCCCCAAAATGCAGAGTCATTTATAATATTGTTGCATTAAAATCCAAGATTGGATACAGCGAATAGGGAGGTAGTGGAAATGTGTCTGCGCCCGGTATGGAAAGACGTGATGTTCCTCACTAGAGGAAAGAGGTTCGCCACGGTCGAGGTGAGATTCTGTTCGGAAGAGAAAGCCAAGCAGCACTCTACAGGGATTTTAAAAACGGCAGAGGTGGTACTCCTGCCAATATAACTGGGCAAACGTACCTCCAAGATAAGGGTGGGAGAGATCCCACCCAAAGTGAACGCTGCCTGGCTCATGGTAACAATAACGGTGGGTTTGGACGATAAAATCAACATCCTCCAAGCAACCGTCTTGGAACAGCAAAATTAGCAAGGTCAGGGGCTTGAGATGGTGGTGCAAGCGGCCCTTGCACACCTCGAAGAAATTATCGATACCATACAGATTGGAGAGAGTAAGCTGCGGGCGAATGTCGAGGGGAGGAAGCCACGGTGCTATAAACGTAGCCAAAAAGGTCACATCAAGGCTGAGCGTACTCCTCCCTCCGAGCTACAACCACGACGTCTGAGGCACCAACACAACACAAACATCCTTGGCAGAAGAAGAAGAAGATAGCAATTGGACTTTAGTAAAAGGCAAAAGGAAAAATCCACATCCCATCCCCACAAGCCCCAGTACCCCGAAAAAGAAAACCCCAAGACCCAGACCCCACCCACGTCAAACCCTGACACGAACTTAATGGCCAACCACAAAAATGTAATAATAAAATTAAAAACAATTCACACTGCAATACAACATCCTATGAACACCCCCAAACATATTGTTATATACCAAATTGACAGCAGAAACTATTTGAAACTTCAAAAGGAGTTCCAAAATGACGTTGGCCCTGTGAGGAAAGATTTTTCTCCTCAAATTTTCGAGGGACTCGTCATAGAGATCTCACAAGCCCCAAATTAAATGGAACGAAATGGGCGTTGATACTTTGGTGGATGGATTTAGCTACTTGCTGGATGCTCTCCATTACGTTCCTCTCAGTTTCTAAACTAACGTTACTAGAGTTTGTCCTAGCTATGATATTAATATCATCTACATAACTACTGTAGAGTAGAAGAGTTGTGGACTGTTCTGCTAACGATTGCTTAAGATTTCTGTCCCACCGGGTCATGAAGAGGCCGACTACATCTCCAGCTACACCGAGACCGATGGCTGCCCCTTGAACCTGCATGTATAGTTGTTTGTTAAACTTTTCTGTGGTTCTTCAAGTTTGTTTTTACACTGGCCACTATTGCATATGCAATCATTTCTTTCACATGATTGTTGTTCTCAGGGTTTTGGGTGGCTGCGGTCCAGCCTCTCCAGCGCTCTGTGGTGCTTTTCTTCGCTGCTGAGGTGGGTGGTCTTCTCTGTGAGCTGCTGGGGCAGAACCTACTGCGGTCATGGTCGTCTAAATAGTCACTGTTGTAGCTTAGTCTAAGGAGGAGGCCTAGTTCCCTTGTGTTGACCTTACGGAACTCTGCTTCACTCTCACAGATTACCTCAATGCATTTCTCCACAACAAATTCTATCTCTATAGAGAGAAATCACACCCATACTACCCACTACACAACCTGTGAGGTCGTTGGAGTGGTTGCACATACTGATTTTACTGAGGAGATCTTCCGTGCTCACACAGACATCTGGATACATCTCTATAAGACGTCGTAACACCTATGAGAGAAAGTAGGACAGTCTATAGTTGCTGGAGATATTCGTTCCGCGAACTGGTCTGGTTGGGGGCCCCATGAAAGGGTTTATGTAGGGTTTGTGGTCTTTGCGTAGGCCGTATAGTGTAGGAACATCATTGTTAGATGCTTGGCAATTATGTGCCGTCCTTTTCATAGGTTGGAGTATGTTGCACCACATTCCCATGTGTGCATTGAGGAGTTTTTCCATTCGTTCATGTTCTTGTGGAGCAACTTCTCTCATGCTACTGATATGTTGTTGCATGGCCTAGACATAGTTCTGTGGGCTGTCTATTGACAGTCTGCCAGACTTGTCCGTAAGAAGGCACACTAATTCTGTGTGTTCCTATATTCTCTCTCTCACTCTCTCTCTCTCTCTCTCTCTCTCTCTCTCTCTCTTTATATATATACAGTTGCAACCAAAATGTTCAGAACGGCATTGTTTTCGTCAGAAAAGTAGGTATAAGTTTTTATCAAAGTTGTTTTATATTCTATAATTTTCACAGACAATAAATACAATATTAATTGTTATTGTCTGAGGTTTTGGTGTAATTTGAGAGGATAATACAAAAGTTATAGATGATTTAGTGATTTACTGCAAGACCCATGGCGGCCAAAATGATCAGAACGGTTGAAAAAATAACAAAATAATCAAAAATGACAGAGAATACTGGAATTATTTAATATTTAGTGTGAAGCCCTTTAGCTTCAATCACACTCTGACATCTTCGACTGCATGAGGAAATTAAATTTTCAATTTCTTGCTGGGTGATCTTATTCCATTCTTCCTGAAGAGCATTCCATAATTGCTCAGCTGTTTTAGGATTTCTGGCTTTCGAACGTTCTCCTAGAATATTCCACACATTTTCAATAGGATTGAGATCTGGTCTTTGAGCTGGCCAATCCATAACAATAACCTTTTCAGCCTTGATGAAGTTCATGACCACCTTAGCCTTGTGACATGGGGCATAGTCCTGCATGAATATGGGTGGTCGCTTTGTTGAATTTCTCAGCACAGGCAAGACATGATCTTTTACAAGTTGTTTATAAACTCCTGCATTTAACTTTCCATGTAATCGCACCAAAGGGCCCACACCATCTCCAGATATCATTTCCCAAACCATGACACTTCCTCCACCGAATTTAACACTAGTCTTAAGGCATTTAGGCAACAATTTTTCACCTACTTTTCAACGAACGTACCTTTTCCCATCTGAGCCAAATAGCATAAACTTAGATTCATCAATGAAATGCACCGTTTGCCATTTTTCTTGAGACCACAACACACGTTCGGTTGCAAAGGTAAGACGATACTTTTTATTCTTGGAGCTAATCAGTGGCTTCACTGCAGGTGCTATTGCTTGTAGGTCATGTTCAACTAAACGACGAGACACAGTTTTTCGAGATAAAGTTTTCTTCAGTACAATGCTCATTTTCCGAGAAACAGCAGCAGCAGTTTTAAATCTGTCCTTTTTAACCAACTTTACTATAGCACGATCTTCTCTCTTGGTCGTTTTTCTTGACCTACCTGTAAACTTTTTTGCTTCACACGAACCACAATCATCGTAGACCTTAAGAATACCGTGTACAACACTTTTTGACTTGTTAACAATCTTTGCAATAGATCCAATACTTAAATTATCCTTCCTTCGAAGCTTAATAATCTGCTGACGAATTGGTAACGGAGTAAGTGGCATTATATTAACAAAGTACACTGCAAATATTCTTACTAACGTTTAGTAAACGAACTGTCACGTAAACAAATTCAAAACATTAGAGTTCGCCGGTTAAATATACTAAAACACGGAGTAAAAAAAACCGTTCTGATCATTTTGGCCGCCATGGGTTTTGCAGTAAATCACTAAATCATCCATAACTTTTGTATTGTCCTCTCAAATTACATCAAAATCTCAGGCAATAACAAATAATATCGTATTTATTGTCTGTGAAAATTATAGAATATAAAACAACTTTGATAAAAAATTATATCTACTTTTCTGACAAAAACAATGCCGTTCTGAACATTTTGGCCGCAATTGTATATATAGTCACATGCATGGAACCTTGTGAGAGGATTTGGTATACGGAAACTGAAAGACGCCCATCGTATATGTGTGTGTGCATGTGTATATATATATATATATATATATATATATATATCTTTTACCTGTTTCAGCCACTAGACTGCGGCCATACTGGGGCACTGCCTTGAATTTTTAGTCGAATGAATTGACTCCAGTATTTATTTATTAACCTTGGTACTTCTATGGGTCTCCATTGCTGAACCGCTAAGTTACGAGGACGTAAACAAACTAAGGCTGATTGTCAAGTCGTGATGGAGGATACACACGCACGCGCGCACGCACACACGCACACACACACAGACACACACACATATATATATACACGACGGGCTGGTTTCCGTCTACCAAATCCACTCACAAGGCTTCGGTCAGGCCGAGTCTATAGTAGAAGGCACTCGCCCAATGTGCCATGTAGCGGAACTGAACTCGGAACATGTGGTTGGAAACCAAGCTTCTTACCACACTGCTATTCCTTCTCCTATGCACACAGTTACTCCTGCGCATCTGTGTGTGTGTGTGTGTGTGTGTGTGTGTGTGTGTGTGTGTGTGTGTTCGATTTATCTTACTTCAATGCTGGATAAATCCGCTGAACTAATTTTATGTCACAAATTCGGCACTTACGATGGTCTGAAACTTGAGCTGCAAGAAAAGTAATTGAGCTAAAATAAACTATATACTATGCACAATGTGTTGAGCAGTCTTTATGGAGTAACTTTAATATTGATAAAAAAAAACCGAAAACAAGTCATAGTATATATTTCTTTATTGCCCACAAGGGGCTAAACATAGAGGGGACAAACAAAGACTGACAAAGGGATTAAGTCGATTACATCGTCCCCAGTGCGTAACTGGTACTTTATTTATCGACCCCGAAAGGATGAAAAGCAAAGTTGACCTCGGCAGAATTTGAACTCAGAACGTAATGGCTAAGCATTTCGCCCGGCGCGCTAACGTTTCTGCCAGCTTGCCGCTAAGTCATAGTATAGTCGTCAAAAAATAACTGATACTGAAGATATAAATATAAGCAGTTACAGAGATGTAGAGGACATGTGCACCCATAATATAAATCAATATTAGTGGATGGCCCCTGTCAAAACTTCAGTACAACAGACCAGACATGATGGTGTACGACATGGAAAGAGAGTGTGCATAGCTGTAGAAATAAATTGTCCGGCAAATGTTAACATGATATTAAAGAATAGTGAAGAAGAAAACATCTATGCCAAACCAATGAGAAATTTGCTGTTAAGTCAGCCTGACAATAGCCCTAGGTTTATGCCGATAATGCTGATGATATGTGGATTGTAACACTAACTGCCTCAACAGCATTCATGAGGAGTGGAAACCCAACAGGCCAGAAACAAAAATGCTAAATATGACATTAAATTGACACTCTATTAATAGAATTGTCAATTATGTAAAACATTCCAGAGATTGAATCTTTGGTACACCAAAACAGAGATATCCTACATGCAATTTCACATATGCGTTATAAAGTACACGTGTATCTACGTAGAAACATATATGGCTGTCTCGTTGATGTCATGTAATTTTCCAATGTTTAAACTGCAAACAGTCTTGTTTCGGGATTGGAGACGAATCTAGCGACGATTTTTTTCTATCTTTCTGTTGTGAAGAGAAATTTAAAAAATAAAACGAGAACATCCATACAAATATATGTCAGTAAAATATACCCAGAAAGCCATTCCGACGCCACGTACAAAACAAATCGCTGAAATTATTTGCTCAGTGGTACGGAAAACTTTTTTGAGAGATTCTGGTTGTGAAATTTAGTAGCAGGTGGCAATGCTTGTTACACCCCACCTCTCCCTCTCTCTCTCTCTCTCTCTCTCTCTCTCTCTCTCTCTCTCTCCCTTTCTCTTTTCTCTTTCTTTCTCTCTCTCTCTCTCTCTCTCTCTCTCTCTCTCTCTCTCTTTCTCTTGTCCATTTCTTTCTACTTGTCTCTCCCTTCTCTTTCACTATATCTCCTGTCAGTTTTCTATTATTTTTCTTGCTCATTTCTCTTAAATTCCTTCCTTCCTTGAATTTCTCTGCTTTGCAGAATCTGTAGAAATGTCAAATCGTTTTCGTTATTTTAGGTTCAGTTTCTAGCTCCTCTGGAGGAGCGATAAAGTGGTGTATAAAATATGCATCAATGGTATATTGAACAACTGAACTGAATCAGGTAATTGTCACATCAAAGTTATAACTTACTACAAATATATATACTACACATGTGGGAATTTCTGTCTGTGAGTGTGTTTGTTGAGTTGTTAGCTAACTCCTCCTACATCGTTTTATCGATGTTGATGAAACTTGACACGTGAATAGAACTCATGTCTGGAAAACTTATGGCATACTCAGATTGTCGAAAAAAAATCGATAATAGGGCCCCTGGAAGTATATATATGTCTAATATATTTTACTTAAAAAAACAAGGGAAAGAATACATTCATCCCTAGAAGGGATCCTTATATATAGACAAGGGAAATAACCCATTCATTTTCCTAAATCATTTAGTAAAAAAGAAATTGAGTATGCTTATAACTTAGCATTTGAACTGTTAGACTTATTTTCGCAATTTATCCAGTACAACCCTTAAACAAGTAAATATCATTTTCCTAAACAATAGATGTGCTTATTTCGGTTAGTGACCTATTCACGAATACAACAACACTAGCGCCGCCGAGGGTAATTCTCAAAATTTTCAACCATTCGGCCATACTTACAAGTATATATATATATATATATATATATATATATATATAGATATATATATATATATATATAGATAGTAGATAGATAGATAGATAGATAGATAGATAGATAGATAGATAGATAGATAGATAGATAGATTGATGATAGATAGATATATAGATAGATAGATAGATAGATAGATAGATAGATAGATAGATAGATAGATAGATAGATAGATAGATAGATAGATAGATAGATATAGATATATAGATAGATAGATATAAATACATGGTGGCTGCCTCCTCGTTATAGACTATGGCCATGCACGAAGCTTAATCAATGTTGTTATCGTGCAATGCCTGTGCAAGAAGATTTTTTTTAAAGTGAGGAAAGGCTGTGCACTGAGTCAATCCCGCTCACTAAGCAACAGCAGCTATAATCCGAAAAGAAGAACAAGTCAATATCATTGGTAACCACTGAGCCGCAGGTTTTATGTCGGAGTCATCCCAGTTACCTGAGTTACCTTCTCCTAGAAGGATGCTCTAACAAAGGGTAGGAGTCCTTCACTCCCAATGGTTTAACCACGCGATCGGGTATTCAGTCCGATAATTTCTATGTCTCCGCGCCTTAAGACATTTATTGGATGGCCGTTGACTCTCAAGACTTCCTCCGCCTTTTGACGGGTTTTGTTTTTCATCCCACAGGGTGTCCAATAAACACCCTCCTCACCAAGCAAGCTTGGTGGGGTTGCCGGTTTAGTCGCCGACGACCCGATCATGCAACAGGTTGTACTGGGTTACATGTTACCAGTTAGCATTCGAAAGTGACCTGACATCAATATACATACATACATACATACATACATACATACATACATACATACATACATACATACATACATACATACATACGTACATGCATACATACATATGTATATATAGCTATGTTGGTGCAAACAGGAAACATATCTCAAAATATGAGTATATGCGTACTGAGTTACTTCTGCTATATATATATATATATATTATATATATATATATATATACTTTATTTTAAGCAGCAGAAAATTCAACAAAATCTGTTACTCTGAGTTTCTCGTTGCCGTTCATCAGACAGTTTTTGCTAGAATGGAACTTATATATTAATTCAATCTATACTCTTACAAACGCTACACCTTTAAAAAGAAATGGACTTGTTTGATTGGCCCTTTAGAAAAAACGGTCAATCTTCGAGCGATAAACAAAAAGGTCAAAAATATATGCATATATATATAAAAACTTATAAAAATTATAAAAATTATAAAATCCGAGGAAAAAAACCGAGGAAAAAACCTATTGCCGTTAATGAAGACAGTACAAATTAATGCATAGAAATTAAACTGTTATAAATACTGCAATACATATTTATATTAAAATCCACATATATATATCAACATACACAAAAGGATGCGCGTAAACGCCATACATACATATACAGACGTATGAATATGAATCTAAATTATACACATAAAAGCATGTGTACATATATTCACGCAAACCGTCTCGCACGCAAGCTAAAATTCATCTATGTAGCAATTCTCATATACTGAGCAAGGAGGGGGAACGAAAGAAAGGGAAAGAGAGAAAAAGGAACGAAAGAGGGGTGGGGGGGGGAAACTTGTAGCGATGTTATTGGCATCTATAGAGGCCAGTATACATACACAAGTTTGAATTGATACATATACATACCGTCGTGTGTATGCGTGCTTAAGCACAAGCATACTTTCACTTACACATACACAGATACGCATGCTTACAAATACATATGCTTTGCTATACACAAACTTATATAAACATTCTAAATTTGACAACATTGCTTTTTTTAAAAAAACATTGCTTTTAAAAAAATGGGTGCATTAATAAAAATATATACGAAAGACATATAAAATAAAATATAACATCCTATTTTGGGTCATTTATAAATAATCAAGGTAATATAAATAATCAAGGTAATCCTATGCAATACAATAACATGAAAACAAAGTTTGTAGCTATCGTATATTAGCAAAGATTCGAATCATCCACCAGTTATCCTTAGCAACTTAGTCAGCAATGTAGGTAGAAGAATATCTTCAATTTCTTCGGACGAGGCAGCATTCCATAATGCTGCACCTTATTACGATAGCGCATTAAAGAATAGTGGATTCTCGGAGAAGATCCAGTTCAACCAGCTTAATGCTAATAATAATGCTGCACGAAGAACTAGGACCAGGAAAGTTTTGTGGTTCAACCCGGCTTTCAATTTGGCCGTAAAGACTAATATAGGTAAGGAATTTTTGAGATTAGTCTCTAAGCATTTTAAGCAGGGTCAAATTCTACAGAATATTTAATAGAAGAACCCTGAAGGTTAGCTATTCTTGTTGCAGAAATTTCGCCTCTTACATTAGCCAACATAATAGGAAGCTAATTGAGATTAGACATGGTGCCGAGCCCATTAAGAAATGTAATTGCAAAAACGAAAGCTCCTGTCCGTTAGAAGGGAAATGTCTAGTGAAAGGAGTAGTTTATAGAGCCAAGGTGCAAGTGGAAGGCTCATCGGAATACAAGACATACACAGGGGCTTCAGAAAATTCATTTAAAACAAGATTTTATTCTCATAAGAATTCTTTTAAATACCAGAGATAGGAAGAGAAGAAAACCAGCCTAGCAAAATATGTCTGGGAACTAAAGAAAGGAAGCCCCACCTTTCAACGTGACATGGAGCATTCTGGACAGGGCGGCACCATACAGGCATGGAGCTTACAAATATAATTTCAAGTGCAAGCTTTGCTTATTAGAAAAAATGCACATATTATTCAAAGACAATAATTCTTTGAATCAAAGAAGTGAGTTAATGAACTTATGTAGGCACGCGGCTAAATTTAAAATGTCGAATATAATATACCATATGGATAGAGTATATATTTTGTATTTTGATTTTGATTTTGATTTTGACTCTTAAGCGCTACGACGGATCTATAGCAAAGTCTTATTGTTTCTACATATATATTAGGAAAAACCTACAAACTTTGTTTTCATGTTATTGTATTGCATAGGATTACCTTGATTATTTATATTACCTTGATTATTTATAAATGACCCAAAATAGGATGTTATATTTTATTTTATATGTCTTTCGTATATATTTTTATTAATGCACCCATTTTTTTAAAAGCAATGTTTTTTAAAAAAAGCAATGTTGTCAAATTTAGAATGTTTATATAAGTTTGTGTATAGCAAAGCATATGTATTTGTAAGCATGCGTATCTGTGTATGTGTAAGTGAAAGTATGCTTGTGCTTAAGCACGCATACACACGACGGTGTATATGTATCAATTCAAACTTGTGTATGTATACTGGCCTCTATAGATGCCATAAAATCGCTACAATTTCCCCCCCCACCCCTCTTTCGTTCCTTTTTCTCTCTTTCCCTTTCTTTCGTTCCCCCTCCTTGCTCAGTATATGAGAATTGCTACATAGATGAATTTTAGCTTGCGTGCGAGACGGTTTGCGTGAATATATGTAAAACATGCTTTTATGTGTATAATTTAGATTCATATTCATACGTCTGTATATGTATGTATGGCGTTTACGCGCATCCTTTTGTGTATGTTGATATATATATGTGGATTTAATATAAATATGTATTGCAGTATTTATAACAGGTTTAATTTCTATGCATTAATTTGTACTGTCTTCATTAACGGCAATAGGTTTTTTCCTCGGTTTTTTTCCTCGGATTTTATAATTTTTATAATTTTTATAAGTTTTTATATATATGCATATATTTTGACCTTTTTGTTTATCGCTCGAAGATTGACCGTTTTTTCTAAAGGGCCAATCAAACAAGTCCATTTCTTTTTAAAGTGTGTAGCGTTTGTAAGAGTATAGATTGAATTAATATATAAGTTCCATTCTAGCAAAAACTGTCTGATGAACGGCAACGAGAAACTCGGAGTAACAGATTTTGTTGAATTTTCTGCTGCTTAAAATAAAGCATATTACTCTACCACTGGTATTTGAGTACTCTTTTTTCCACCTTGTTTCACATTTATGTGTTTACTCCGGTATATATATATATATATATATATAGGGAATGACGTAGGTGAATTCCAGGATAGATATGTTTCATAGCCAACAGAACATCGGAAGTTGTAAATTATCCAAACGTGGGGTAAACCGTAAGCTACTTTTAGGGCCAAGGATATCTTGATTATATAAAATTTACATTATCGTTAACAAACCCCGTGTTAACTCGTTGGGGATTCGTTTGAAATGCGAAGAATGCATATTTGTGAAGAAGACTAACTTGTTGAAGATTACTAACTTCTTACATCTTGACCCTTGTATCTTACCTTTACTTACATACATACATACACACACACACATACATACATACATACACACACATACACATACATACATACATACATACATACATACATACATAGACATACATATACACATATATATATATATATATATATACGTAAATACATATAAATCAAAATAAGCAACGAGGATATCCAGATGTAATGCAATATGATTGTTTCACGCAATTAAACTTCAATTAAATGGAGTTGCATGAAACGATCGTACTGCATTACCTATGGATATGCTTGTTGCTTAATTTAATTTTAATTCATTTTACTTTCAAATTTTATGGATAACACCGTACTAACTTCTGGTGTCAAAACTTACACCCCATATTCATCTGAATCTAAATTATTGCATAAATACACAAACACACATACACGCACACCACACAAATATATATTACACACACACAGAACATATATATATATATATATATATATATATATATATATATATTATATATATATATATATATATATATATAATACAAATACATACATATATACATATGTACATATAAGATATGTATACATACATGTATATATATATATATATATATGCACACACATACATACACATGCACAGCACACACACACGCATATATATATATATATATATATATCAAGCTTTCCATCCCCTATTCCCAATTCATCCGGCTACGCAGGGTCTGTACTGACGACTATGACTTTGAGACTCAGTCTCAACTCATGGCTTGCCACTTCATCCTATGTGGATATCCCTTCCCAACTATCCACACCGCCCTTGCCAGAGCACGTTCAGTGGACCGTGCATCTGCTCTCTCCCCCGACCCGCCGTCTGCCCTCTCCCGTTTCCTCTCACCTTCCACCACACCACGCTTCTTCTCCAACGCACCATTCTCCGAGCCTCCCGACGACTCCAGTCCTACCCCTCAACTATGCACATCTTCCCTAACCGACCCCTCCACTCCTTCAAACGAGCTCACAACCTACGAGATCTCTTGGTCCACTGCTTCTTCCCTAACCCAACCTCCCAATCCGGCTCGCTCCCCTGCTTTTGCCCACGCTGCCGCACTTGCCCTTACCTCTCCAACACCACCCTCCTCACCAGCACCCATTATCGACCCTATCATATCACCGACTCCTTCACATGCACTTCCGTCAATGTCATGTACTGCATCTCCTGCTCTCTCTGCCCTTCTCTATACATCGGGCAAACGAGACGCCGCTTAGCTGACCGGTTCGCAGAACAGCTCCGAGACATCCGACTCGGCAATGACACCCAGGTCTCGCGCTATTTCCGCTCTACCGGTCACTCGTTGCAACACCTGTTTGTGTTCTGACTGTCCTTGCACAGGGGGCATCCGTACTTCCGTCGGTGCTGTGAACAGAGATTAATCTTCTCTCTTCGCTCCTTTGCGCCACATGGGCTCAACTCACCTTCCCTCTCCTCTCTCCCTCTCACATCTACATCCTCCCACCCACCTCTCTGTTGCTCCGATTCCTATTTCCTAATTCTTGGGTATCTCTTTTGAATGAATTATTCGTTATCTCTTCACTCCTACTCTCCTTCTTTCTTCTCTTCACTCCTACCCACTTATTCCTTCCCCCTCTCCCTTAATCGTCACTCCTTCATCATAACCCCACCCTACAAAATCCGACCCCACCTTCCCTATCCATCCCATCCCACCTCCACCTCATCCCTTACACACACTCCCACATACACCACCTCTACCCCACCCTCAGCCTAACCCACACCTCACCCTTGCTTACCCCATTATCGTCTCCCCCACGTCTCAACACCATCACACCACACCACACACCAATATACCATAATCCACCATACCACATAACATCACATCATACCACCACGTACACACTAGCACTGACCACTACCCAGCCTCACATCCACACACCTACACATACAGACACGCACACGTCAAGGTCACCAACTCTCTCCCACATGCACATACATGCTCTCTTATAGACACGCACGCGCACCTTCGTTTTGGGATCACCATTACTTTATTATCTCCCCTTCTTCCCATGTCTCCTGTGTGGCCCTTCAGTCTGGCATTCGCCATGATAGATCGCAAGCCAGTACACATTCTTTATTTTCTCTCCTTGTTTCTTGGTGTGTTCCTTTGTGGAAGAGTGTAGGCTCGAAACGTTAAAGACTTTTTCACTTCCCGAGCGTTAAACTAATACATCTGTTTGTTTTATACACACCTGTCTTCGTTTTTTTTCTTTTGTAAATTCTCCCATATATATATATATATAATAATATATATATATATATATATATATATATATATATATATATATATATATATATAGTAGAAGGTTGAAAAGGAACACATGAGTTGATATGTATAAAGAAAATAAATCAAGGTAGAAAATGCTAAAGTAATTTTATAATGAAAAACATTTTAGTACCGATTCAGTCATTGAGACTTTTTTAACTCTAAGTATAGAAAAAAAATTAAATTGTCGAAAAGTTAAGTGAAAAGTTTTTAAACAAATATTTCCATAGTATTCAAATACAAGGGGAATTTTCCTTGTTTCTGCCTGTCTCTCTGTCTTTTTTTAATCTTGTGCGTTCGAAGTAGTTACGAATTCTTGTCTTTGATTGTTTAAGCAGCAGTAGTAGTAAAGGAAGGGTGTGGCAGAGAAGAAGAAGAAGAAGAAGAAGAAGAAGAAGAAGAAGAAGAAGAAGAAGAAGAAGAAGAAGAAGAAGAAGAAGAAGAAGAAGAAGAAGAAGAAGAAGAAGAAGAAGAAGAAGAAGAAGAAGAAGAAGAAGAAGAAGAAGAAGAAGAAGAAGAATGCGGGAGTGGTATAATAGTAGTAGGCTGTTAAATGGTCAACTGCCCTGAAAGTGACTTGTTGTGGATGATAGTAGTGATTGGGACGGTTTTTAATGAATTCTTGAGGTATTTATTCTGAATGTATCTTTTTTAATATTTGCGTGGGTGTTATTCTAAGTAGAAGTAGTAGTAAATAACTACTTTGTCTTCAAAGACAATTTCTATCGACAAAAGTCGGGGACTGCGATGGGTACGAGAATGCCCCCCTCCTTTGCTAACCTAGTCATGTGATATCTTTAATTATTTTCCGTACTTAGATTTGAAAAGTCTCAATGACTGAAACTGGTACTAAAATCTTTTTCATGATAAAATTACTTTAGCATTTTCTACATTGACTTATTTTCCTTACACACACACACCCACACCCACCCACACACGTACACACACACATACGCACGCACACACACATACACACATACACACACACACACGCACGCACACACACACACACACACACACACACACACATATATATATATATATATAATTCGTTTTTGGATTTTGGAGAGTCAAAACTATTGGAAAGGTTGCAAGTGTCCTTTAGGTACCTGATTTGCAAACTCCTTATCAGTGGTCCGAGATTTCCTCTTTCTCTTGTATTTTTCTAACGACATTCGCGTTCATGTATGAATGTATGTATGTATGTATGTGTGCATGCATGCATGCACGCATGTATGTATGTGTGTATGTCTTTCTCTCTCTCTCTCTCTATCTATCTATCTATCGATCGATCTAATATATTTACCTATATATCGTATCACCATTAGATTATTAATACATTAGCTTCCCATCACCCTACTCCTCTCTCTTTCTTCTTCCCTTCATTTCACCAGTTTATTCCACCATCACAGAAATCATTATTTTGACACAGCAACATGTCGGCTAAAGTAGCACCAACCATATTAAAATTGACTGGCTGGTCTACGCTGTCGATACGTAAGTAATAAATTCACAAATACACACACATACATACACACACGTATATGCATGGGTGTATAATATCTATATAAATGTATGTACATATATATATGTATGTATATACATGTGTATATATATATATATATGAATATATTTGTGTGTGTGTATGTATGTATGTATGTATGTATCTATGTATGGGTGTATGTATATATGTATATACATAACAACTCTTATATTTTCTCCTACACTAACTTTTCCGATGCAACGTTCTCGTTCACACTTCATTAATGCTTCATAAATGCTTCATAAAGAAGAACAACAATAAAAGAACATCTTCCGATCCAACTCACCACACACAATCACATACGAACATACACACGCATACTTACAAAGAAGCAAACGCACACGCAATCATAATCATTCACGTGTACAGCAATACGTTTAGCACACGTACATGTCGAAATCTTCGAAGAATGTTTGGCACAAATCTATTAAATCATGTGTGCGTCTACAGATAAAGTTATGTTGCTATGTGTTTGCAAAGATATGTGGGATAAACATATATCACTGAATTTATGCCTATATGTGTGTGTGTGTGTCTGTGCCTGTGCCTGTGTGTGTGTATCTATGCGCGAGTGTGGGGTGGGGTTGCGTGCCCACGTTGCTTGAGGCCACTCAGCGGTCAAAAATGAGTAGTAGCTGTATTTCAAAAGACCAGCCTTGTCACACTGTTTCACGCTGAATTAAGGGTACACGTGTCCGTGCAGTGATCAACCACTTGCAGGCTGTTCCGTTGATCGAATCAGCTGGGACCTTCCTCGTCTTAACCGACGGAAAAATCATTTTATAGGCGCAGGCATGGCTGTGTAGTAAGAAGTTTGTTTCCCAACTACATGGTTCCGGGTTCAGTCCCACTGCGTGTCACCTTGAGCAAGTGTCTCCTACTATAGCCTCGGGCCGACCAAAGCCTTGTGAGTGGATTTCGTAGACGGAAAAAGAAAGAAGACCATCGTATATATATATATATATATATATATATATATATACGCGAGAAAGAAGCAACAAGAATGGATAGGTTTTTAGTACAATCGTTTCATACAAGGACAGGCTTTATTAAAAGTTGTAAAAATTACAGCATATAAACGTGTCCCGTACTCATCAGCTAAAATACATGTGAGTTCTCTAGACATCCTAGTGGTTGAGGCTATACTCATGAAGTAATGTAGATAATTATTCTCTTTTTCCTTTTCTCTTCTCTTTTAGTCCCCCCCCCTTTTTTTGCTCCCTCCTCCTTTATTTTCTCTCTTTTCTTCTATTCCCTTCCCTTTCTATTCTTGGCCTCTCTAGAAAGCCCTTCAGCCTTTAAAAGTTAAATAGCTACAGCCTCTTGTAAATAGCAGTAATGTGATTAATGTGGCAAATACCTAATCATATAACAAGAATTGATACCTACCTCATTGTGTTCAACCATTGATAAATTTATCGCCTGTGAATATGAAATTCCTCTTCATTTCTCTGGAAACTTACATCTACACCATTGGAAATTGTGCATCTATACAAAGGATTAATTCACCCTCTCTGTAATGCTAATAAGCAGGAATTGAGACCCACCTCGTTGTGATCAACAATGGATAAATTTGTCTTCTGTGAGTATGTAATCCCTCATCATATCTCTGGAAATTCATATGTGCTCTATGGATTAGGTCACCTTCCCTGTGATGCTATTAGAACTTTTTTAAAATTCTGTGATAAGACTGTACATCATCTTTAAAGAACTTTAATGAACTTTGGAAATCTGTTTATGTTACTTAATTATCTACATTACTTCATGAGTATAGCCTCAACCACTAGGATGTCTAGAGAACTCACATGTATTTTAGCTGATGAGTACGGGACACGTTTATATGCTGTAATTTTTAAACTTTTAATAAAGCCTGTCCTTGTATGAAACGATTGTACTAAAAACCTATCCATTCTTGTTGCTTCTTTCTCGCTTATAATCACCCCACATTACTGTATTGTTAAAACAGTATAGTTTTTTTTGGTGCATCTAAGTTAGGTACCATATTCAAGTAAATTCATTTAAATTAACTTGAATCTTTATTGCTTTTTGTATATATATATATATATATATATATATATATATATATATGTATATATGTATCTATGTATGGGTGTATGTATATATGTATATATATAACAACTCTTATATTTTCTCCTGCACTAACTTTTCCGATGCAACGGTCACGTTCACACTTCATTAAATCAAACCATTATAAGTAGAGCTTCATAAATGCTTCATAAAGAAGAACAACAAAACAAAACAAAACATCTTACGATCCAATTATACCATTTATACCATATATATATGTATGTATATATATATATATATATATATATATATATATATATTATATATATGTAGGAAAAGTTTACGAAAAAACAAAAGACGAAGACAGGTGGTGTACAAAACAAACAGATGTATTAGTATAACGCTCAGGAATAGAAAAAGTCTTTTACGTTTCGAGCCTACGCTCTTCTACAGAAAGGTACACAGAAAAAAACAAGGAGAGAAAAAATGTGTGTAGTGGCTAACGATCTACCATGGCGTGACTAACGATCTATCATACATATATATATATATATATATGCATGCTTAGTGTCTTTGTGTCTGTGTTTGTCACCCCACCATCACTTGACAACTGATGTTGGTGTGTTTGTATCTCGTACCTTAGCGGTTCGGAAAAAGTGCCCGATAAAATAGGATTTATTCGACTATGGGCGATGCTCCATCATGGCCGCAGTCAAACGATTGAAACTAATAAAAAAGTATATATAAAAAAGTATATAAATTTGATAGGTGTCGACCTGTATAGATGTCTAACTTAATAGCACCACTATGTCTAACTTAATAGCACCACTTGGAGTGTGTATATATATATATATATATTATATATATATATATATATACACACATAGATAGATATACATATGTGTGTGTGTGTGTGAGTATACAAGGGTAAAAATTATTAAAAATAATAATTTATACCATTAACTAGCATACATAAAATAATGTCAGCGGGCATAAATATTTTTATAATATATATATTGAGAGCAGAGTCAGTAGAGTCACTGGAAAATATATATTTATTGAACTCGAATAAGTACTGAAAACACAAAGTATATATAAATATTTCAGTTCTTGGGCAAGATAATTCACTGTAGAATTTTATCCACTGCTGTACATATTCTGACTCGGCACGTTTGTTGAGGCATTTAATTTGAATTCTTGAAATACAAAGATGTAACTAAATACGCATGTATTTTCTTTGTATTTTCGGTACGTATTCGAATTTCATAATTATATATTCTCCAGCAATACTACTGACGAGACATGGATGGTCAATTCATCAATTACTTAATTAATTAATTGATTTATTTAATCATTAACGGTGTAACTTCGGAGTACAGAGTTAACTGAGAGTTTAATTCGCTTGCAACCACTATGCCATAAATAAGAATGCTCTTTCGTAGCTGGAGATCTGATTGTCCTTTTTAGTATGTAAGAGGTATACATAATGATCTTCTCTTCCTGTATAAACTTTTATACTCTCATATATATATATATATATATATATATATATATACTGCATCATTCAGTCTACTATAATGAATCCATAAACACATACAAAACATCCAAGGCTATATTTTCCCTCTGAAGATATTATGCTCAGATCATATGAACATAAATTTAATATTTACTTAATATTTACTGAGTATTAATTAAAACAGTTGTAAGTGAAGATGATTAATTTGTTGTTAATAATAAACGATTAACTTCCAATCTCCATTTTCTTTTCTTCTGTTAGATATATATATATATATATATATATATATATATATATGTGTGTGTGTGTGTGTGTGTGGTGTGTGTGTGTGTGCGCGTGTGTGTGGTGTGTGTATGTATGTGTATATATATGCATATATCGATATGCATATGTATATATGTGTATGTATATATTTCTCTATGTACGTATATATATATATATATTATATATATATATATATATATATACAGGGGTTGGGCAAAATAATGGAAACACCTTCAAATTTCTAGCAAATTTATTTCAATATGAGTAGAACTGCCTTTGGCAGTAATTTCAGCTTGAATCATACGAGGTATGGACTCGTACAACGTTTGGATTGTTTCCAAGGGAATTTTTGTCCATTCTTCAGCTAAAACAGTCTCCAGTTCTTGTAGTGATGATGGTGGAGGATATCGATTCCTTACTTGTTTTTCTAAAGCGCACCATAAATGTTCAATAATATTGGGATCTGGGTATTGTGGTGGCCAGATAAGATGTTCAACTTCACTAGAATGTTCCTCGTGGCATTCAATAACAACTTTAGCCGTGTGAATTGGTGCATTATCATCCTGAAAGATTGCGTTTCCCTCCGAAAACAGTTCCGCAACTATAGGATGAATTTGATTAGATAAAAGCCTTAAATAGTCTTGACTATTAATTCAGCTATGAAGGGAAACTATTGAGCCGGCGGATTTCCAAGATATAACCCACTCCCCCGCAGATCAACACAGATCCTCCTCCATGCTTAACATTTGGAAAAAAGCAGTCTAGGTCAAATGTTTCTGTTGGTTGTCTCTACACATATACTCGGCCAGTGGTCGGAAATAAGGTAAAAGATGATTCGTCCGAGGAAATAACATTCTTACTCTGCTCTAGGGACCAATTCTGTAGGTTTTTATTCCACTCTAAACGCTTTGCAATGTTTGTTTTTGAAAGTACTGTTATCCTGATTGCAGCTCTCCTATGAAATTCGGCTTTGTGCAAGCTCCCGGCGAACAGTTTTTGTGGAAACTGGGTTCTCGAGGTGGTCATTAAATTCTGCAGTAATTTTGGGAGCCGTACTTTTATGATCCTTTCTAACAATTTGCGTAAGAGTCCGACGGTCCCAATCCGAAAGTTTTAGTTTTGTTCCGGAGTTTTGTTTCGACGAAGAGGATTTTCCCTCTTTCTCAAAGGCTGTTATTACTTTCGAGACGGTACTTCTTGATACACCAAACATTTTGACTGTTTTTTATATGCTAGCGTCTGCCATCCGACCACCAACAATTTGACCTCTTTGAAAGTTCGATAGATCTGTCATTTTAATGAATTTTAGTTACCTTTTTCTGATGATATCTGAAAAGAAACGGCAATTTTAGCAAAACATATTAAGCAACATTAAAAATAAACAAGCTTTTGACGGATTCATAGACATTTCAAAATTATGATACTATGATGCGCGGTCTTCCCATTATTCTGTCCAACCCCTGTATATATATATATATATATATATATATATAATATATATATATATATATTATATATATATATATATATATATAATATATATATATATATATTTATATATATATATGTGTGTGTGTATACATGTATGTATGTATACATATATAATAAGTGAGAAAATATATTGTAAATTACCGAACGAAAGTTAAAAAGCGTATAACGTATACTGAGTGTACAACCGGACAGGAGGCAGACACAGACGATCCTTAATTCTTGAAGACTTTTCAACCAGATGGTATTACTTAGTTTCGCACCATTAATGATAAGAGTGAAAGCTTGCCATGCCGGCGGTGCCCGCCAAAGTTGCGGAGTATTTGGGGCCGAGAGCAAACAAAACAATGCAGAGTGGACATACGAAAGTGAATAAATGTAATTTAAGACGATGGAGAAAGACGAAAAAGACAAAAATGGTCGGTAACGCTTAGAAGGCATCGTAAAGGATTAGAAAACAACTAACATAGCAAGACAGAGAGACACAGAGAATTTAGGCCCGGTCAGCTACGCAACCGGTGTGAAAAAGGGAAAGAAGGGTGGACCACGGTTCATATGTCAGCAGCAGGCAGAGGAGAAAGAGAGCAAGAAAGAGGGAGGGAGAGAGAGAGTGACAGAAGAAAAACAACGGAGAGGATGAAGAGGGGAAAAAGGAGAAAAGAGAAAGGCTAGCAATAACAGTAAGAGGGCGAGAGAGAAAGGAAGGAGAAAGAATGAAGGCTAGAAATAGAGTCACACGGATATATAAAACTTACTGTTAATAAAAGCCGGGTTGCGATTCATTCCGTTACTTAATAAATGAAAAAATATATTGTAAATTAACAAACGTCATGTGAAAAACGTATAACGCATACTGAGTGTACAACCGGACAGGAGACAGACACAGAAGGTCCCTAATTCTTCATTAGTTATCAACCAGATGGTAGTACTCAGTTTTGCACCATTAATGATAAGAGTGAGAACTTGCCATGCTGGCTGTGCCTGCGAAAGTTGCGGAGAATATGGGTCCAAGAGCAAACAAAACAATGCAGAGTGGACATACGAAAGTGAATAAATGTAATATAAGACGATGGATAAAGACGAAATAAATAAGAAACGAGCAAAATATAGCCTCAGGGCCAAGCGTTACTCACCATTCTTGCCTTTTGGGTCCTGAGGCTATATTTTGCTCATTTCTTATTTATTTCATCCTTATCCATCGTCTTAAATTACATTTATTTACTTTCATATGTCCCCTCTGTATTCAAGTTCAAATTTTCCAATCGTGTCTCATTGCCATTGCTGCCTCTCAAAGTAATGGTAGCTTCAAAATAAGGTCAGTATGCATGTTCAGTGATATGCACTGAAGAAAATAGGTAGTAAACTTATTTCTATTGAAACATCAAGGATGATAAAACTTACGAGTATATGTGTAAACAAATTCTAGCTGAAAATTCAATGATCGAGCCTATGATCAAACGAATAGTTGATGGATCAAGTATCTTATTAAGAAACCGATGAAAGTAGACGGTTGATGCCTTCCAGAGAAAAAAAAATGCTTACCAAAAGGTATCAAAAGCTTAAACGGCTCCTGTAAGTGTTGAAAATAGAGCTTTTAGAAAATGATATGACATCATGTTTCACACCTAAAGGTAAGTCAATTTCTTGTCCTTAATATTATTTATTTCAAAGTAACAGATCACACTCTGATCATTTTAGCTTCCTGAAATTTCAAAAGATAAAAGGTATTGATTTTTTAATTAAATAGCATTCTTGCACTATTGATACAGTGATAATTAACACAATTATTAATATGAAATTGGAAAGTACCCAGTATGTCAAACAGATAGATGGCAACATTTCAGTTCTCTTTGAGGAATCAGCAATTCTGAATATGAAGATCTCCTTAATAGTTTATTTGAAATGGGAAAATGATAAGGAAGGCGGCATCATTTTGTGTGCTTAAACCTAATTGAATGGTCTAATCAGAGAAGTGTAACTGTTACTACGCTTCTGTTTAACTGTCACATCCATCATGGGCTTAATAACGTTTGCTTGAGACAGAACCTTATAGCATTTGCTAGTGATGGAGTAAGTGTAATGGTTGTTGTCAAATCTGGTGATGTAACATTTAACAGGAAACATTACCGAAATGTGATCATTTGATAATGTCTTAATAACAAATTAGAACTTGCAGTAGGAGAATTGGTAAGAGAAGTTCATGAATTAATAATTTTCAAAAATTTATGGATAAATGGTACCCTAATAAAGGTAGATCACCTCTTAATCGAAGGAACTATCTAAATGTATCTCTCAACTAGAATAGGCCATTTCGGTGGGCACCAAGTTAAAACGCAAGCGCGTTTTAACTGTTTTAGTGTGCATTTATTTAGTAAAAGCAATGAAGGATGATTATAAGGTGATAGAAAAATTTATGAAGGTCCGTTGAAGAGACTCTCGTGAGAAGAATTTCCATTGAATTTAGCGGTAATGTATGATACATTGCATGAAGTTGGTTTATTATCAAAATGTTTACTACCATTACTTATGCAGCACATAAGATCAGTAAATGAAACAGCAGCCTAGTGCACAAGCTCCAAAAGCCCAAGAGGGAGTTGAAAGTGGAATTTAGAATAATTACCTTCACACTAATGTCTTCATTAATCATCTTCCGTTTCCTACTGGTCTTACAAACAATTTTCAGCACTTAATATTTTATTACTCTACCCTTGAAAGACTTAACCTTCTAAACTATAGAGTATGTATAAATACCGACTAAATTGAATGTGTCTTTGATCAAGTTTACTGGCTGGCTGAAATATCACCTAAATATAGAGAAACTGCAATTTCATCTCTCTGTAAGAGGTTTAAGCTATTTTACTTCCCTTACAATAAATGCCTTAAGAGATGATGAAGACTGTTGTTAAGCCACATAGACTTCATCTAATTCAGCAACATCCTAAGACGTATATAGCGTCAGGGCTGTGGTACTACATACTGTAGATGATAGACAGGCAAAAGTTGCTTTAAACCCATGATCAGAAACTATGCCCTACATTTTATGAAAATTATGCCACTTGTTGATATCATTTTCATAGAGTAATTACTCCTAAATTGGTAAAAAACAAAAAAAAAACAACATAATTTGTATCTTTTTCTTTGCATTCTTGATAATTATATTTTATGATAATTATTGAGTGCAAGTTACACTGTGCAACCGTGCTAAACCCTGTCATATAATAAAGTATTGTGGTTTTTTAGGTCTAATTGTACCACTTATACCCCCCCCCCGCATTTAGGGATAGACTATAATCTCCTTAATGTCTTAAATACCAAGGGTAGGTGTAGCAAATACAAGAAGAGAGGGAAAGAGAGAGAGAGAGAAAGGAGGAGAGAGAGATAAATATACGGACAAACTGATAGATATAGAGGATATAAAATATAATGAGCATTTTGTGAGCTTTGGCACCTTAAAAAATCTAAAGAGCACCTCTAACCACAGCGTAGACTTTTCTTTACGATACCATAAAATATGCTCATTAAAATGTATGTGTATATACACAAGTAAGCACATAGATGCAAACAAAGTTGAAAAAATAATACTCGGAAACAAAAAGTAGAGTAATATATCATTTGCTAAAGCTGAAGAATATTTTCAGAAACTGCCACTCAGAGTTTCACGTGACCTTTCGTCAGACAGTTGCGATAATATTGAATAATAAATTATCCGGGTATATGTAATACAATCTTACAGTTCAATAAATAGGAATTTCAATCGGATTGAGAGATTAATTTTTAAAAAGATATAACGGTTTAAGGTTGGTTGTCAGTGGGGTTAACCTTAGTTATATTGTGACACCTGTCATTTGGTGCAAGCATGGTTGTGTGGTTAAGAAATTTCGATTCGAATCCACGTGGTTTAAATTCGGTCCTACTGCGTGGCATCTTTGTCAAGTGACTTCTACTATAAACTCGAGATAATCAATATCTTGTGAGGGAAAATTGAGAGACGAAAGTCCGTACATACATACGTACTTTATAGCATACACACAACATACACATGCACAAACATACATAACGGTTCCCTAGTATGGCCACTGCTCTTTTGCTAAAACCGATAACAGAATGTTGGAATATATGTGTGTTGTATCTGTACACGTTGATAACGCTTAAAAGTGGTGATTTTTGTTTACGTTTCTTAAATTAGCGATTCGACAAAAAGAGCGGTGAAAAGTACCAAACTTTAAAGTAAATACTTGAATGCAGGTTTCTCCGAGAATAGCTGCAGTTGGAAATAAATAAAAGAATAAAATACAAGTATACACACGCGCATAACTATAAAAATACATGAGTGTGAATGTGAGTGCATGCGCGTGTATACTGAGTCTTATATATCACCCTAAGCTCCACTTCTTCCCAACGCCTCAAGATCATGGAGTGGTACTGCTACTCAGGGCTTCTATTTGATCCTATGATTGGGTAGAAACTCTTTAGCCATTTCGATATGCAACCACTTAGGGCGTTAGATGGAGAATGAGCCCATCTTTTCGTCAGTTCTTGCTGCTGTTGACATTGAAGATGACTCAATTTTGTTTGTCTTTGTTTCCCTTGGTTTCCTCTTTGTTTCTCTATACCGGTAATGCTATGGAAATACCGGAAGTCATGATCTTCCTCTTTTCTCTGTAGCTATCCTGCTTTCGTTTTTCTACTTCTGTTCAGCCAGGCTTAATGACAGTTTGTGCTTCCACACGAGTAGCAACTGGGTCTCCTACTCTGCAGTACTACGTTGATTGTAATCCTTTCACCTCCCACATTGGGGGGAAATTCCGGGATAGCCTTATGATCTTCAGACGTCATTGAGACTACGATTATTCCCACATGACCAAAAGGTGTTAAGGGTCACCTCTGCCCATATTGTGTCACAAGGGTGACTACGTGCCAAGAATAGGGATTCACAGCTACATCATTGTTCTGACAGTGGCTTTTATATCAATAATCATATAGAACTAAGCTGTGTCACTTAAAAGTGAGAGTATTTTCCAATTGAGTGTGTGGGTAAACTACAGCCGATCTTCAGGGTATTATGTATGTAATCGCTACATGAACTAAAATTGTTTCATTAAATATTTATTCAACTCTGAGGTAGAAGAATAAGTTCACTGATCATAAGATGAACGTTATTGACTATGTAGTTTATTGACCATAAGACGTGTTATAACTACCACAACTAAGGCTTTGATGGTGGGTCGCTTGTGTATGTGTGAGTGCGTACCTGTATGTATATATATCTAGGGAGAGGCGCACCATAATTTTATACAGATGCTGTATAAATATATTTGATTTACCGCTGCAGTTGAATGAGCTAAACTGGTCGATTTGTTCTCTTTCATCTTTCATTTATCATACTGGAGTAATGCTACCTTCCTCTGAACAAATTAATATTTTTTCTTGATGCCTTTAATTTTCTTTTTTTATTATTTAAAATATTTTGATGGGTCGGTGCGCCGAGCTAATATTCGAGTTTATACTGGATCATCACTCAATCTGATAGAAACAGTCGCTAAATATCCCAGTTATCGTACTTTACAGTTATCTATTGTTGCGGCGATGGCCATAGCAGAGTTGCCTTTGACTATAAGTCCACTCGATCAGGGTTAATCAAAGTTTAAACAATAATAATACAATCAATATAACTCGATAACTATGGAGAATATTGAACAACATAATTTATTGCCATATGTCCATCCATATAACATTTTATCTACATAGAATCCATTGCAGTCTATCTATATAACGTAGTACATATACATAAATGTCTATAATTTATAACATCCTGTCCATTCATACAGGTTTTTCAATATATATACACATACGTATAATTTATTTGTACATCTACGCATACAACTTTTCACGTATATATCTTCACCATCTGCAGCCGCCAAATGATGGATTGTAGATGACCCTCCGTGCTCTCTGGAGATGTTTAATTATAGCATTAATATCTCCTTATGCTTTCTGACACCACTTATACAATGAGTGGTCTCTTGTCTCGACCTTCATACAGTGTAGCGTAATCAGTTCTGCATGTGTGGAGGATGTGTGTGTGCGTTTGTGTGAGTGTGTATGTGTATGTATGTGCGTGCGTGTGTGTGTTTGTGTGTAAGAGAGAGAGAGAGAGAGGAGGAAGGGGAATCGCCACCCCTACATACCAATACTTTATTGATTGAAGAAATGGAAGGTAAATCTGAGGTTGACGGTATTTGATTTCAGAGTGCAGACAGTCGCTACAAATACAAACAGACATTCGATCCGGTACTCTAACAACTCTTCCAATCTACTGACTTCAGGTATCCACTTGGTAGATGTAATCGAAGCAAAACGATCGCAAAGAGTTTATTTCAATGAAAAATGCGAGAAGCCCGTGGATCAAGAGTTTTTACCTTGTTTCTCCAGGGTGACGCCTAACTATAATTATTATTCTTTCTATCTGATTACACACGCGCGCGTGCGTACACACAGATGTACTAGCAGGACCTGTGATTATTTCATGGAATTAATAGTAAACCTATTGAGTTATTCCTGAAAACTTCATCCAAAAAGCCTACAAGAGTAGCTTGTGTTGTGTCTGTATCAAAAGATAGTCCCTCATCAGCTATGCATTGAAAAGTGAAGGAAATTGGAATACGAGGATTACTTATTGCACTTTTTATATATACTTTATATACCTTATGCATAATTTTATAGACTTAATACACAGCACTTATGAAATAAATATTTACTCTTATTTTACAATTTTTCTCATAAAGAGAAAAAAAATTCATTTTAAAATTTACATGATCACAATTTCATATCTAGAAAACAAAAATTTTATAGCAAAAAAAAAATTTTATATGCAAAATATAGGGGGGTCACAATTTCATGGGTGTAAACATTTAATGCAATACGGCATACTCTGAAAACCACATCGTTAGTAACATATAAGCCAAAGCGATGGGTCAGAGCCAATACACATTTCAATTTGCGTACACCTTTCAATCCAATACTTCTTTGCAGACTATGTTCTCCCTCTTCCTTCCCCTTGTTTTTCAGTGTTGATAACTTTAACTCACACATCAAATAAATTGCGAGCCCTTGAGAATGCAACATATAGCTAACCATGGCCGAGTGCAGGTTCAGGCAAGAACAACCCTACTTTTTCAAATGTCTGTCTTTGTGATTTATTGATAGTCATTGCATATGATTGGCGAACGGGAAACTGGTTTCCTTCTAAAGTGAATGGCAAACTTGGGATGCGTATGCGTTAAGTGATAGGTGATATAAAAAATTTAGTTTAATTTTTAAAAAAATACTTTTCTTTATGCACTCACCAGCACCAGCACCAGCACCCACCACCACCACCACCACAACGACCATCATCACTCTCTCCCGCCATCTCTCTCTCTCTCTCTTTCTCTCTGCCTTTCTTTTTCTTTCTCTTGTTCTCTCTTACCTTTCAACTAATCACGTGAAAGCGTTACAATTACGTTCCCTACCTCACGTCATGCACACTTCTCTCACCCTCTTTTTCTCTCTCCCTCTTTTCATTCTTCCTCTTTTTCACTAATCACGTGAAAGCGTTACGGACGGGCTAAGTAACGTAATGACAAGCAGAATTATTATAAGAAATTGTGAGTGTGTGTTAAATTTTGTGAACAATAGCGTCGTTGTTTATAGTATTCCAGCTGTGGTTCTGATGAATGAAAAGGAAGTGTCTGTGTAATCAGGATGGAACATAAATCAGAACGTGCCTTAGTTCAATTTTCTTGCCGATCTGTACCAATTTTCAATCGCATGGTATCGATAAATCTGAGAGGGTTGTAGAAACACTTTCCCGTAATGCCATGCTGTAATATCGAATCCAAAATAAGATAGTTGAGAAGTCAATTTCTTAACCAGCCATAATGGATATTTTTTTCTAAATGTAATATATTTATGAGCCTCAATTTTAAGTCAACCAACAAATAAATTCAATGTTAGATTTAAAATTTAGAATGCGTACTATCTCTTTTTCTACGTATTTTCATATATCAATATTTCCCTTTCTCTATATTTTTATAAATCAATTAATAAAGATTTGTTTTTACTATCCTAAATCTTTCTTCACTGTTTATTGTGAAGCAAGTTATCAAACACCATAGCATCAACAACAGCAACAACAACAGCACCTACAGTAGCAACACCAACACCACCAACGACTTGCAACTGTAGCAACAGTGACCACACTGCCATCTGTAATAATGGAAGCAACACTGATAACAAAATATAAGATTATATGATCCAGGCAATGGATGATTATATATTATCACAACTTCATCAATAATCAAATTTAAATAGACCACTTTCAGTTTGTTCTTGTGTTCAACAGAAAATATCTTTACAGTGGGACGAAAATAATAATAGTAATAATAATAATAATAATAATAATAATAATAATATAATAATAATAATAATAATAATAATGATAATAATATTAATAATAATAATAAAAAAATGGAGCTGACCCAAAATGCCGATTCTGTAACAATGAGATTGAAATAATAGACCACCTAATCTCAGGGAGTAGAGTCTTAGCACCTGCAGAATATAAAGCAAGACATGACAGAGTCGGCCAGTATTTACATTGGACAATATGTCGGTATTATAAAATCAAAACCGCTGACAACTGGTATAAACACCATTCTGAAGCTGTGACTGAGGGAGAAAATGTGTCGATTCTATGGGACTTCCCCGTACAGACCGAAAAAACTATAAAAGATAATAAACCAGATATTATTATAAAAGATCAGACAAAAAAGATGTGTTTATTAATTGACATGAGTAACTCTTGCGATCACAATGTAGCAGCGAAAGAATTTGACAAGATTAGTAAATATAAAGACCTGCTAATAGAAACTGAGAAAATGTGGCATCTCAAGGCGACTACAGTACCAGTGATTGTAGGATCTCTAGGAATGATAAAAAAAAGGTACTGAAACCTATTTGAAAATGATACCAGGCTTACCATCCCTACAGGAAGTGCAAAAAACCGTGTTAACTGGAACGACTGAGAAGAGCATTATCGCTGTGAAAACAACATCCATCCATGAATTTATTTATTTATTGATTTTTAAATACATATTTTATCTGTGAATTTGCGTGTGTAATCTGGGAATGCATACAATAAGCTTCTCTACCCTAGGTGTATGGAAAACACTCGTCGAGAAATGGAAGAAAATTTGAAGAAAGAAGGAAAAAACATTACTTCCCCCAAGACATACCGCTACTCGCTTCGGACACCTAAGATGGTCGTATGACGATAGTTGCGAGGAAAACTGTAAAGGACAGCAAGTGTCCAATGGAAAGCAAACTAAAAAGAAAAAAAGAACAGAAAATGAGCGGATCGGGTGACAAAATCACTGAGTGGCTTCATTAACGTCTGGATTTCGTGACAGGGAGAAACACATGCGCGCGCACACACACACACACGTACAGATATGTTTCTTTATTTGAAAAAATATGGAACGCTTCACGAATTTGCGTGTCATCCTTGCGCAGGGGCCATGCTAATCTTCTCTGTATCGTTCCAGGCATGCATTATAGGTTTGGTGATATATATACATGTATATGTATATGTGTGTGTGTGTGCGTGCGTATATATATATATAATATATATATATATATATATATATATATATATATATATGCGTCTATCTACACTGAAGAGAGAAGTAAGTAATTAAAACACTTTAATCTCGATTAATCGGAGTTGTGTTGATTCATTGTTTTTTTCTTTGCCTACGTAAAGAAGTGCGCTACTGTCGTGGAGATTCTTACAGAAAAGGATTTTTTAACTCCTATTTCTAAATTCGGTATGTAGTGAAGCAATTAGCTGACCCCTAATTATAATTATGTTTATAATTATAGAATATTTGTATAATTATACCTATAATGTTTATTTTGACGTACCGATCTATTTGGTAAAATTATTAATTAATTGATTAATTAATTAATTAAATTAATTAATTTTACCCTTATATTATTAATTTCATATATATATATATATCATGTGATCACATGACCGACCAGGCTATCAGATGTTGCTACCCATCGCTGGTCACAATGCGCTTCGCCACCCCGTTGGCTAAGCGAGCATGCCAACAGAAGAAAGAGTGAGAGAAAGTTGTGGCGAAAGAGTACAGCAGGGATCGCCACTAACTCCTGCCGGAGCCTCATGGAGCTATTTAGGTGTCTTCGCTCAATAAATATTCACAACGCCCGGTCTGGGAATCGAAACCGCAATCCTACAACCGCGAGTCCGCTGCCCTAACCACTATCGAACCGGTGAGTGTGTTTATTAATAAGGCATTAAAGCAGAATGACTCTCCCCAGACACAACAAAATATGCTTGAACACACGAATCCACATACAGAACATATATATATATATATATATATATATATATATATGAATAGTAAGTGGGGCCAGACATCAATGATGGGACCTGGAGAGGAAGGTACCGAAAGGGTGGGCATTCATTCTCGATGATCACATAGGGTTGCCTGTCTCCTGTACACGGAGCTTTCAATTGGTTGCACTTGCATCCGCGAGTTGTTTGCAAATAAATTATATAATATATGCTTATTACCGTTACGTATACATGTGTGTGGATGTATGCATGTATATAAGTGTGTATGTGTGTGTATTATGCACACACTCACAAACATATATATAAGAACATTTCTACAACTATACTTAGTTATTTGACCTCGTATTCACACAAGAACGAACATGCACATACATACATACATACATACATACATACATACATACATACATACATACATACATACATACATACGTATGTAAACACGCGCGCACACGTATGCACGGCCACCCGGACGTACACACGTACACATGCGCATGGACAAAACTTTATTGTGTCATCATATCTGCTATCTCAACCGATTATTATTCATCTAAATTT
>NC_043000.1:77673556-77693556 GCF_006345805.1 Octopus sinensis
GCGTGCTAACATGTAGTCTCAATGTCTTTACTCATTCTACTAGACATAGCAGCCACGTTATTTAAAATCATACATATCATGTTGGTCATGGCTGAAACGACCTTGAATATGGGTCTAGTCTGTCAGAATTGTCACGTGACTAAACAACAATGATTGATACCATAGGAGTAGGAGTAGGTTCATCTACAGCTGAGAGCTGTCAGCAACATTAATGAGAAAATGGTTAACTTCCAGTTATGAGAATATCAAATCCCTCTCCGTCTCTATATAGCATGCAGCAATACAGTCCTGGATAAGATGTAGGTCCCAGATAGACTACGTAACACACATAATCAGCGCGTTATTGGTCGTGCCATATCAGGTTAAAACCAGCTGGAAACAGCTTGAAGAAGTCAATAGTTCTAAAAGTAGTGTGTGGTGATAACCTCCAGATAACGGAGACATGCCAGCAACGTTGCTGTTCCTACAATGGTACAGATATATAAAATTTGGAGAGGAAAGTCGGATGTAACAAAATTTTATAAACACTTTTGCTTATTTTAATATTAACTTAGGAATAAAAATATTATTATTATTGATTGAGAGAGTAGCGCATGTCATCAAAGTGACACTGGGGTAAAATATATGAAGCCCAATATACCTATCATGACTACCTGGCACATGCGTCACAACCATATGTGCGCGACATGGTGATCTTAAGATAAACAGAGCAGGACTTCGCATGGCCTAGTTAAAATTTTCTTCAGGTTGAGTAGCCCATTCTGCTCAAAAGGCCCCTGAAGATTTGCTTAGGATGATGAACAAAACACCCATGTTTCTAAAGGTGAATTGTTCAAATCCCAAAGAATTCCTCTCAACATATGGCTATGATGCCCCCCCCCACTACTTCTGCTCGTGATCAGAGATGCACATATCGTCAACACCTAAGGGACATGCTCAACTGGTTAAGGTCAAGCAACTGACGAGCAAATCTGTGGCATGGAGTAGAATATTTGTTGTAGCCCATCTTTTATACCAAGACAAAACAATGTACATGGATAACACCTCCAATCAGTTAAGATCAAAAACCATGAGAGCCACTGCCTAGTATATTATTATTATTAGTATTATTATTATTATTATTATTATTATTATTATTATTATTATTATTATTATTATTATTATTATTATTATTATTATTTAAGGCGGCGAGTTGGCAGAATCGTTATCACCCCGGACCATGTTTACGTCCTGTGTTCAAAGGTCGATTTTACCTTTCATCTTTCCGGGTTCGATAAAATAAGTACCCGTCAAGCACTGGGGGTCGACGTAATCGACTTACCCTCCTCCCGAAATTGCTGGCCTTGTGCCAAAGTTTGAAATCATCCTCATCATCAATGTTATTATTATAATAATTATTTTATGTTTGATTTTTGCTTTGATTTTGTACAAGTTGGCTCCACGTCTCATCCAGAGACCTCAAACGTCAACAAATTAGAAGTTCATGTTGGTGTCATATATTTGGTGTTGTACATAGTATAATTTTAGAGAATCTTTAAGAAAACAAGAAAATTATGTATTTGTTTTAAAATTTGAGATTACATAGAGAGTATGAACACTATCTTTTTAAATTCTGCCATTTTGGGGTTTCCTGGTATCTTAGCTAAGTAGTAATCAACCCCTTTTGCTATGATTCCTGGGGCACCTACGACAACAGGTATTATTTTAGTGTTCAAGTTCCACAGTTTGCTAATTTCTATTTCAAGATATTTATATTTGCTCAGTTTTTGGTAGGCCTTGACAGATACATTTATATCGATTGGGATAGTCATAGCAATGAGGAGGCATGATTTTTGTCTGAAGTCTTTCAATATAATGTCTGGCCTATTCGCATCTATCTTTCTGTCAGTTTGAATGGTGACGTTTCAGAGGAGTGATATGTGATCATTTTCAAGCACTGGAGGTGGTTTATGTTCCCACCAGTTTGTATCATGGGGCAGGTCCAGGTTTTTGCATATTACCCAATGAATATATCGTGCAGCTCTATCGTGCCTGTTCAGATACTTTGTAGGCGCAAGAAGACTGCACATGGAGACAACATGATCAATGGTCTCATTTTGTTGTTGACATACATGGCATGTCGGGAAACTGCCGTTCTTTAATATATTGGCCTGGTAGTTTATTATTATTATTATTATCGTTAAAAGACCGCTTCCTTCAAGTCTTCCACATGTTCCTTTATCTAATTCCATCGATGTTATTGGATTAGATTTGTTTTTGAATGGGGAGCCCGGTGTAGCACGTCCATGTTGTTATTCAGCGTGGGGCTATTCTGTTAATCAGCGCGGGGCTATCATCATCATCATCATCATCATCATCATCATCATCATCATCATCATATCACCATCTTCATCATCATCATCATCATCATCATCATCATCATCATCATCATCATCATCATCATCATCATCATCAGTAGCATTATTATTATTATTATTATTATTATTATTATTATTATTATTATTATTATTATTATTATTATTATTATTATTCAGTAGTTTTATTTTTATAACGTGCTTTCACTTCACTACCGATCGTAGCTCTGTGTGCCTTGGGTATGTGCAGTCGTTTGCTGTGATGCTCTTATGGTTACTGTACTGAAAGTGTTTTGCGTAGGATGTGTGCAGTGCCCAGTAGTGCAATTTTCTATACGTTATATATATTTGTAAGTTCTGGTGTTTTTGTTATGTATTTGTCTGAACACTTTTTATCATACCTAATGCGCCCACTATGATAGGAATTGTTTCTGTTTTTAGATTCCACATTCGAGTTACCTCTATTTCATGGTATTTGTATTTTGAAAGTTTCTCCATTTCTTTTAAAAAAACTTTGTCATCTGCTAGTATTGATACATCAATTATTGGGTTGTCCGGAAAGTTCGTGCCGATTTTTAAAGGAAAGAAAAGGTCAATAAATACTTGCTATTACATTTTTTATTCAACCAAATATGAACCATTTTGTTGCACAATGCGTCTCCATCTTTCCTTTAACTTGAAAATACCCTCCTCCCAGAATTGTGATGGTTTCATGGCAAAGAATTCATCAAGGAATCTTTTTACGTCATCCAAGGAATTGAAATTTTTACGATTAAGACTATTCTGCAGAGACCTGAATAAGTGGAAATCCGAAGGAACAATATCTGGTGAATATGGAGGGTGGGGTAACACATCCCAGCCGATCTGCAGCAAGTTTTGTCTGGTTCCCAAAGAAACGTGCGGTCTTGCATTATCATGCTGGAAAACAACACACTTCCTGTTGGCCAATTCTGGACGTTTCTCTTGAATTGCTGCTTTTAACTCGTCCAGTTGTGTGCAGTATTTCTGAGAATTAATTGTCTGGTTTCTTGGGAGAAGCTCATAGTACAGAATTCCTTTCCAATCCCACCAGACACAAAACAAGACTTTTTTAGGGTGAAGACCCGCTTTTGGGGTGGATAAGGGTGGCACATGTCGCTTACTCTAGGATCTCTTTCTCTGAACATTTCTCATCACCTGTCACAATCTGCTTTAAAAAAGGCGCGTTTTCATTCCGTTTATAAAGCGAATCACAGATGGAAATGCGACCCAAAAGGTTCTTCTCACTCAACTCATGCGGTACCCAAACATCGTAGCGATTTGTATACCCAAGCTTTACCAGGTGCTCATGAACGACGGATTTTGATAGGTGGAGGCTTTCTCCCAATTCTCGGGTTGTGCAATGTGGGTTATTCTCAATTAATGACTTGATTTGGCCATCATCAGTAGTGGATGGTCTGTCTGATCGCTCTTTATCAATAAGGCTACAATCTCCAGCTCGGAATCTTGCGAACCACTTCCGTACAGTTCTTTCAGATAAAGAAACATCACCGTAAACTGCGCATATTTCTTTGGTTGCTTGTGAGGCATTTTCCCTCTACGAAAAAAGAAAAGCATCAAGTGCCGAAAATGAACTTTCTTATCTTCCATTTCAAAGGTTTACAGAATTAACACGGGTTATAGGAACATAAACCTTCTTCCACGAAAAGGTAGCTTAAACTATGCTCTAAATGGAGTGTAGTCAAATCCTATTTTATGGACTCAATCATTTTCTAAAATAAGTCGAAAGGTAAGCTAATATAAATCGACACGAACTTTCCGGACAACCCAATAGAAAGGATTTTTTCTTCATGATCTCTGACAAGTATATCTGGTTTATTGGCTTTAATTTCTCTGTGTGTATTGGCATATCCCATAGTATGGTTGCTTTCTCGTTTTCTGTGACCTTTTCTGGCGTGTGCTTATACCATCTTTTTTCTGTTGTTATTCCATAGTGTTGGCATAGCTTCCAGTGTATGTAGGTCACAACTCTGTCGTGTCTGTGAATATATTCCTTCTTAACCAGGACTTGGTAGCCAGAGATAATATGATTTATTATTTCTTGTCCATCTCCACATATTCTGCAGTTGCTTGTTATGTTTCTTTTCATTATATGTTTTTGGTAATTTCTGGTGGGGATGCTTTGGTCTTGTACTGCAATTAAATATCCTTCAGTCTCTGCTTTGAGTTCTGAGCTTCTCAACCATTGCTGCTTTTTCTCTGTCTATTTCTTTTGCGTTTAGTTTAGCTCAGTATTTCCCATGAAGGGACTTTTCTTGCCATCGTTTTATCATGGTCCGTTGCTGTTCTAGTTTTAGTTTGGATTTCATTTGTTTTATAGCTTTTCTTCTTCTTCTTCTTCTTCTTCTTCTTCTTCTTCTTCTTCTTCTTCTTCTTCTTCTTCTTCTTCTTCTTCTTCTTCTTCTTCTTCTTCTTCTTCTTCTTCGTCTTCTTCTTCTCCTCCTCCTCTCCTCCTTTCTTCTTCTCTTCTCTTCTTCTTCTTCTCTTTTCTTCTTCTTTTCTTCTTCTTTTCTTCTTCTCTTCTTCTTCTTCTTCTTTGTTAGGTAGCAATGACTTCTTGTTTGTATTTGTCAGCTTCCTTTAAAGACTGAAAACAGTTTTTTATTTTGCTCGTTTTGTGGCTATTTGTATAAGTTTTCCTTGCTTCTGAAGTAGGTATTTTTGCGGTACTATGGTGGTTTATGATAGTTTTCCAGCTGTGTAAGGCCTCTACCACCTTCTATACGTTGTATATATAACCTTTCTATGTCAGATTTTGGTGGTGCTTCCTAGATCTTGTCATTTTTCTTTTTTTCCTGTCTATTTTGGTTAGTTCATTTATTGTCCAGTTAAGGATATTGCAGATGTAACTTATAACTGGGACGGCTGAGTGTTGATATCTATTATCTTGTTTTCAGAATTGAGCTCTGTTTTCGGTATTGATCTAACTCGTCTATAGCTTTCTTTCTTTCTTTTTTCTTTCATTTGTGTGTGTTGTATCGCATCTATTTCATTGATTGTATGTCTAGCTTTGGTCTAATTCTTTTATTTCATTGGTTTTATCTAGTGTGATGTTGCTACTCTTAACTAGTTTTCCTCTTTTCAAGGTTGCTTTGGCACCTTTTTCTAAGCCAAATTTCATATTTATTTCTTTGGTAAATCCATGTACTGTCTTTATTAGTGTTTCCAGCTGTTTGTCATTTATAGCGTATAGTTTTTGGTAATCCATTATAAGAGGTGGCTGATTGTTTTGCCATAACATTTGCATCCGCATTCAGTCTGTTTAGCATGCCAGATAAAGATGTCAGTGCCAAGCAGAAAAGGAGTGGAGAGAGCGTGTCTCCCTGGACTATTACTCTTCTATTGGGGATGTCTTTGGATTTCACGAGTCCCTCTTTTGTTTGGAGCTGTAGCACTGTCCGCCATTTATTCATAGAGTGTCTTATGTATTTTATAATTGTTGGTGCTACCTTGTTCATGGCTAGTGTTTCGAGGATCCACGTGTGGGGAATGCTATCAAAAGCCTTTCAATAGTCGATCCAGGCCATACTGAGGCCTTTCTTCTTTCTGTGGCTGACTTCAGTTATGGCTTTATTGATCATTAGTTGATCTTTACAGCCGTATGAGCCTTTGCAGCATCCCTTCTGCTCTTCTGGAAACAGGTTGTTTTCTTCTAGATGCTTGCTCAATTTGGTCCAACCACTGCGAAAATTATTTTTTATTATTGTACAGAATCCACTTTTCATCGCAAGTTACAATACGGTCGGGAACTGGATCGTTCTTGTTACGGAGAAGAAATGACGAGCAAATTTCATATCTGCGCATTTTCTGATTTTCATTCAAATCGTGTGGTACCCATTCGTCGAGCTTTTTTGATTTTCCAATCGCATGACAGTTTTTTGGTTGATTTAAAGTTCTTTTGCTTCAAAATCACTCTCGATGTGTTTTACGTGGATCACCTCTTCTCTTCATTTGATACTAACCCTACATCACACACGCTAGCACTGACCAATTCTCAGTACCCACATTCACACACGTACACACGCACACACAATCTTCAATAATTGACCGTTATCGATGACAGATGCGCGTCCACTACGCTCGTGAACTTCAAGCCTCAAGTTTCCACTGCGAAATGGTTTAAACCATTTTCGAGCTGACCACTCACTGGTCATTTCCTCACCAAATGTTTCATTGATATCGCGAGCAGTTTCAGCTGCTTTACGTCTTTTTCTGAAGTTGAATAGCAAAATTGCTCGAATATCGCGCTTCGACAGTTACATTTCAGATGACTGTAACAACGGAGAAAAAAAATCAATGTTAATTTATTGATGCATTTGGGCAAGTCTATGTCTGTATTATGAGACAGTTTCAAAAACTTTTAAATATTCAAAGGTCTGCAAAAATCCGGTACAAATTCTTCACGGTTCAAAACGTGGTTTACATTTTACTCAACTTGAGATATATATATATTATTTACAGATACTGTTATACATTGGTAAATGTTTTTGAAAGTTCTGGTTTTTTGGTATGTTTGTTCCTAAACATTTTAGTGTTGTTGACACCGCCGGATTGAATGGTACTGCCGTAGAGCAGCTGATGATGGAGGTATGTTGGATTGTTGGTATGGCTGTTTTTGTATATGTGGAATAGCGTTATAACATCCTTTTGATATATATATATATATATATATATATATATATATATATATATATATACACCTCCCTTTTGGAATGTTATACCATAGCATATAATTATTGAATTGAAAAACCATCCTTTTCGATGTCGATGACTGACTGTGGGACTCGAACTCAAATCACCTGTAGACGACAGGCGTACTACCATTGTACCAATGTAATTAAACATATACAGTTTAGAAACTGTATTCCTACCAATGAGAATTATAAGTTGTTAATGTCATAAGAATCTATAAACATTTGAGAGGGCGTGAAATTATTATTTTTATTTTGAGAAAGTAGATCTCGAACTACATAAAAGCTTTAATAATAGCACCAAACAATTTAAGATAAATTCTTCATATCTTAAGTGGCAAGGACTTACACATACACACACACTCAAACACAGAGACACGCACACACACACGCACACACACACACACACACACACACAGTTCTTCTCAAATGAGGCAATTGATGTTTATTTCTTGACCCACAAGATAATGTTGCCCTGTGCGAAATTTGAACTGAAACAATGGAGTTGGAACAAATACCTTGATGAGATCGCTCGAACGCTTTAATGACCCTGCCTTGTCTATCTATCTATCTATCTATCTATCTATCTATCTATCTATCTATCTATCTATCTATCTATCTATCTAGTTAGTTATCTATTATGTGTCTGTGGAGACGCAATGGCCCAATGGTTAGGACAGCGGACTCGCGTTCGTAGGATCGCGGTTTCGATTCCCAGACGGGTCTTTGTGAGTGTTTATTGAGCGAAAACACCTACAGCTGCACGAGGCTCCAGCAGAGTGAGGTGGGTGAATCCTGCTGTACTCTGTCAACAAAACTTTCTCTCACTCTTTATTCCTGTTTCTGTTGTACCTGTATTTCAAAGGGCCAGCCTTGTCACACTCTGTGTCACGATGAACCTCCCCGAGAACTACGTTAAGGGTACACGTGTCTGTGGAGTGCTCAGCCACTTGCATGTTAATTTCACGAGCAGGCTCTTCCGTTGATCGGATCAATTGGAACCCTCGTCGTCGTAACCGACGGAGTGCCTCGGCGATTATGTGTCTATAAGTCTCTCTCTACCTTTCTATCTATATGGTTTCTATGAAGGTGTGTGCAGGTCTACACACGCACACTTACACAGGCATACACTACTCATGTTTGATTGCGCACGTACGTATGTATGTATGTGTGTGTGTGCGTGTGCGTGTGCGTGTGTTTTAATGCGCATTTATATATGAAATGTCTAATAATTGTCGTGTGAAATTGCATAAATGACTTTTTCCAGCTCGTATTTATTTTTTTTTGGTTATTTCTATTGTCATTTTAAATATTGTTGATGGTGGTGGTGGTGATGATAATTCTTTTAACATTATCGTTACTACTTTTTGCTATTGCTGTTAAATTTGCTGTTGTTCTTATTTTTGTGGTAGTCGTTGTTGACCCGCTTATCACTTGTTGCTGCTCTTGTTTCTGTCGTTGTTGACACCGAGCTTATTGTTTACCCTGTTGCTGTTGTTTACTCTGTGGATACTGTTGTTGTTGTCAATGAATCGAATCTTTCTCCTTCCCTTCACTTGATGATTTGTTGATGGTTGTTTGTTAGCGCTTTGGTTACCACAATAACATGTGGCTAGTTTCAGCTGCTTTGGGAGTAGCTCCTGCTGAGTCTCCAAATTATTGAACATACGCACAAATACACGCACATGTTCATACATTCATACACACACACAATTACGAATGTACATGGAAACGTATATACATACGTATTTCTTCGTTGATATTCATGTGTATATACGTCTGTACGTATATGTATCTTAACCACATACATGCATATATGCATACTTATAAACATACATATAAAAGCACTGATTCCTAAAGATGGTGTGTGTGTGTGTGTGTGCGTTCGTGCGCGCGCGCGTGTGCGTGTAAGTGAGTGAGTTGCACAAAGTGTATGGAGAGGAGTGTATGAGCGGCGCGCAAATGTACGAGTGGTTTTGACGTTTTCAAGAAGGCCGAGAATATGTCGATATTGACGAACATTTCTGGGAGACACACAACCAGCAGAAGTAAGAAAAACATCGCAGATGTGAGTGTATATGTGAGGGGAAATCATCGAACCACCATCCGTGAGTTATCAGAAGATGTGCAGATTAGTTATGTTTCAGTTCAGTCCATTATCACTGAAGATTTGGGTATGAGACACATGTCTGCCAAGTTTGTGTCGAAACTATATTCAGCTGACCAAAAAGGCACTCGGGTTTCAGTTGCACAAAATCGCCTTGATTGTGTCGAGAACGATGAAAGCTTTTTGAAAACTTTGCGTAGGACTCTCAGCCGGTATCGCCAAGCGTTTGGCAATATTTGATGCAGATTGTCTTTTCAACTTTCTCTGTCATGGTCAATACGACGATCACGCGCTACACACCTTCCTTCCAAGCACTGCTGTAAATAGCATAAGCGATCTAGCATGTTAAAACTTAGTGCGCATGCACCGCAGAATTTAAGTTCAATCTGTGCCAAGCGGCTTCACTCTGCGTGCTTTAGCTTTGTTACTATGGCCATACAGCTGGACACTTCTTTATCAGACCACGTATATGTGTATAGACCGAAAAAAAGACAGATAGATAGAAAGAGAGAGAGAGAGAGAGAATGAGAGAGAGAGAGAGCGAAGTGAGGAGGGAATAGAGAGAGGTGTTTTGATGACGCTTGACACGGTGTCCCTGTAACCTTAGAATACCTTTTTCCTCTCCTGGAAATAATAATAATAATAATAATAATAATAATAATAATAATAATAATAATAATAATAATAATAATAGTGTTAATTGAGAAAGAAAACAAACGATGCTGGATCATAGATGCAGCATTTCCAGCTGACTACAAGGTATGCGATAAAGAAGAAAGAAAATCGATAGTTATGACAGGTTATCTTGGGAGGTTAAGCAGTTGTGGTCCATGAAAAAGGTGGCAGTTATACCAATAATTGTCGGAACCTTGGGAATAGTGAGTAGAAATCATGAGGAGTACATGGAACAAATAGGGGCTGCAATAAGGGTGTGGCACTTACAGAAAACAGTACTGCTTCGAACCGCTTGAATACTCCGGATGGTGCTTGGAAAATAAAGGGTGTTACCTTAGTTCACTAGTAGTGAACAGCTGGTATTGTAGTACATCTCCAACATTAAAAGCTATGCAATGAAATAATAATAATAATAATAATAATAACAACAACAAAACAACAACAATAACAACAACAACAACAACAACAACAGCAGCAGCAGCAACAACAACAACAACAACAATAATAATAAACGCCCTGATGCAGTACCAGGCAATGGCTCTCGTGGCTTCTGATCTTAACTGATTGGAGGTGTTATCATGTACATTGTTTTGTCTTGGTATAAAAGATGGGCTACAGCAAATATTCTGCTCAATACCACAGATTTGCTTGTCAGTTGTTTGATCTTAACCAGTTGAGCATGTCCCTTAGGTGTTGACGATATGTGCATCTCTGATCACGAGCAGAAGTAGTGGGGGAGCATCATAGCCATGTGTTGAGAGGGATTCTTTGGGGTTTGAATAATTCACCTCTGGAAACATGGGTGTTTCGTTCAACATCCTTAAACAACCCTTATTCAAGGACCTTTTGAGCGGGATGGGTAACTCGACCAGAAGAAAATTCTAACTGGGCCCCCACCTGCAAGGTCATGTGCTGTTTATCTTGATATGAGACCACCATTTCGCGCACATATGGCTGTGATGCATGTGCCTCGTGTTCCCTTATAAGACGGGTAGTCATGATCGGTATACTGGGTGTCTTATATTTTACCCCAGTGTCACTTTGATGGCATGCACTGCTCTCTTACTCAATAATAATAATAATAATATAATAATAATAATAATAATAATAATAATAATAATAATAATAATAATGATAATAATAATAATAATAATAATAATAATAATAATAATAATAATAATAATAATAATAATAATGATGATGATGGTGATGATGATGATGATGATGATGATGATGATGATGATGATGATGATGATGATGATGATGATGATGATGATGATAGCCCCGCGCTGATTAACAGAATAGCCCCACGCTGAATAACAACATGGACGTTCTACACCGGGCTCCCCATTCAAAAACAAATCTAATCCAATAACATCGATGGAATTAGATAAAGGAATATGTGGAAGACTTGAAGGAAGCGGTCTTTTAACGATAATAATAATAATAATTTTTTTTTACTACCCACAAGGAGCTAAACACAGAGAGGACAAACAAGGACAGACAAACACATTAAGTCGATTATATCGACCCCCAGTGCGTAACTGGTACTTAATTTATCGACCCCGAAAGGATGAAAGGCAAAGTTGGCCTCGGCGGAATTTGAACTCAGAACGTAACGGCAGACGAAATACGGCTAAACGAAATTTCACTGCCATACAAAGCACAGCTTCTCCTATGCACGATGTCTCAGTGAAACATGTACGAAACACACTCACGAAGTCGACACCGGAAAGTTTACAAATTATAAAATAGAAATGGAACAAAACTGAAAGCACATACATTGAGTAATTACGCATACACTCGAATGTCTCCAGAATACATTTTGATACCCATAGGACTATACGCATAGCTCAATATCACCACTCCTCTTTTGTCTAGCCTTAATACCTCTCTCAAAATTGCTCGATGATGCACAGTACAGTTACAAAATGTTTGATAAAAATATAAATCATCTCATTTACATGAATGATTTTTAGAACTGGATTTTTACAACTGGTACTAACAATGAATATTGCCACAATTGGCCTAGTCACATACTTGAAAAACTCTGAGAATTTGATGTTAAAACTTGTCTCAAAACATGAAAACAAGAAAGCATCATACTCAGTAACAAAACAGACGAAGGAATATCTAATGAATTCCGAATACAACAAATTCCAGAATTAGACGTACTAGAAACAAGCGCAGAAAAAGCTAAGCGCATGAAAACCGGGCTAAAACTACTGCCTTAGATATTCTGACTGATAAATGGCAAGAAAAACCTCTCAGTGGCAAATACCCAAAGACAGCGAATAATGCCGATGTTGACAAAACCCTTACCCATCAATGGCTTTTGGTTTAAAATCAGAAACAGAAGGGTTTAACATAGCAGTCCAAAATCAATGCCTACCTACAAGGAACTACCAGGCCAACATATTAAAGAACCGCAGCTCCCCAATATGTCGTGTATGTCAACAATAAAATGAGACCATTGATCATGTTGTCTCCATGTGCAGTCTTCTTGCGCCTACAGAGTATCTCAACAGGCTTGATAGAGCTGCACAATATATTTACTGGGTAATTTGCAAAAACCTGGACTTGCCCTATGATAAAAACTGGTGGGAACGCAAACCACCTCCAGTACTTGAAAATGATCACATATTACTCCTCTGGAACTTCACCATTCAAACTGACAGAAAGATAGGTGCAAATAGGTCAGACATTATATTGAAAGACTTCAGACAAAAATCATGCCTCCTCATTGATATGACTGTCCCAATCGATATAAACGTATTTGTCAAGACCTACCAAAACTGAGCACGTATAAAGCTCTTGAAATAGAAATTAGTAAACTGTGGAACCTGAAGACTAAAACAATACCTGTTGTCGTAGGTGCCCTAGGAATGATAGCAAAAGGGGCTGATTGCTAGCTCAGATACCAAGAAACCCCAAAATGGCAGAAATTAAAAAGTTAGTGCCCATAGGAACTGTCCATATCCTACATAAAATACTGACTATGTAATCTCAAATTTTAAAACAAACACATAATTTTCTTATGGTTTCTTAAACATTCTCAAGAACAATGCTATGTACAAAACCAAATATATGGCACCCAAGCTTTAACTTCTAACTTGTTGACTTTGAAGTCTCAGGGTGAGACTTGGAGCCAACTTGTACAAATGCAAAGCAAAAGTCAACCATCAAATAATAATAATAATCTTTTCAACTATGGACACAAGGCCTGAAATGTTGGCGTGGGGTTAAGTCGATTACATCGACTCCAGTACCCAACCGGTACTTACTTTCTCGACCTCAAAATGATGAAAGGCAAAGTCGACTACGACGGAATTTGAACTTAGAACATGAAGACAGACGAAATACCAACAAACATTTCGCTCGGCGTCCTAACGATTCTGCCAGCTTGCCATTTCTTTTCCGCACGAACTTTAATTTGCTGAAATAATTGGTTTATAATAAATGATTAGGAAATATAATAAACTTGCGTTTCGTGAAAAACATGTTTCACTCGACAGGATTGGGAGAACAGCGACATTGTCTTCCTTTCTTCTTGTGTCACTAATTGTATATGCTATTTTCTGCTTCCTTGGTCAGAAATACTATATACAGAATATAGTATATTACTAGTTCATACTGTAGTCGATCTATAGGATCTACACTGTATACTCTTAATTCCAAGCTAGAATATAGAATGTAGAACGACATAAGGCATTTGCTGTTTGAAATATAAGACGGATGTTTCTTTAAACCCCTCCTTCTTCTTTATCTCCTCCTCTTGCCGACTGTGTAATGAGAAATTTGTGGCGTGTTGCATTGGAACAGTACTTAAAATTTGGCTGACTGAGTTGTTTTTTCCGTAATTTTCATACATGTGGATATCCTGCTAACTATCACACCTGCCGTCTACTTATCAGGATATAAGGCTACAGCTGGGGAAAAAAGACATAGTTTATTTACACGCACACAAACATACGTGCTCACACGCACACCCGCGCTCACGCACACATGGGTGTGGATGTATGTACATATATGTTAGACGCGTATTTATGTTCATTATCCGTACGCATTTATTTTTTGTTTACTGCAAGTTATAAACCCTTCCCGATCTAATATACTATGGGACATATATCATGATATATGTAACCCATTTTTAGTCTGCCACAGTTTCGCTTATAAAACCTATTTAAATTGTTCCTAACTTTTAGGACACTGTTTTACTATGGTTTATTGAATAAAAGAGCAGCGTTCATAAGTAGTAAGGAAGAACAAGCAAAACCTCCTTAGTTGTTTCAGTAAGAAGAATATGGCATTGTTGCACAACTGTAGACCTACTTCGAATGTTATCATCAAAGTAGATCTTACTAAAGGTAGACAATAACCAGGTGGTGGCTTTAAGACGGGAAAGGGATTAAGCCCACCTCTCAGCAACAGGTAGAAGACATCAGACAGATTCTGTACAATTTCTGTCTAAATTCCAAGCACCATCGGAAATGCCCTGCTCATGGCTATATTAGAAGTCATTTGGCCAATATGCTGCGGTTGTAATAGAATGCATTTGTCCAGTAAGCCGCAGGTTTGACAAAAGATATTTATCTGTGAACCGCAGTGATGAAAACAGATATCTGTCCAGTGTGCCATAATTATAACGGAAGATATTTCCCGTGTTACGATAAAAGATATCTTCGGTGTGAGACAGTTATAATAAAAGGTATTTGCCCAATGTGCCGCATGGTGTGTGTTTATGTAGTTTATTAAATCCTGTCAAACAAATCCTTAAATTATATACCCAAATTGCATTGATATTTGGAGGTATTCCTTCATATCTCTGAAGTCAGTCATCGTTCTCTTGTCGCTAGGCGGAAGCGGTGATTATAATCACTGCTTAGGAACTCATTTTTGGTACCATAGTGATCGCAGTATGAACTGTATGGAGCCACGGTAAACTAGCATTTGATCAGTTTTGCATAGCGGGATCGATTCTCGGTTGAGTTACTTTAAATTCACTTTAAACCAAAGTCACGGTATTTCTCTATATATTTACTCTCTCATATATCATCGTTTTCCAGTCGTCGTTGTTTAGCCATAAGTCAGCCTCAATAAAAACAAACTCACAGGGCCTCAGTAACTGTTGTTTCCAGTCATGACCATTCTCTCTTTTATTCAAACATTCTGTATCTACGACCATATTGTCTACAGATTTTCATTAAGACGGTAGCGTGTGCCCTGAGGTAGAGTTGTTTTACTTGTGAAGTAGACCACAGCACTGAGCTGAAAACAGTTTTTGAGTTCTCACAGTTTGGCATGATAAGCGAGAGGAAATATTTCGCCTCCTCATATCTGAATATGTAGGTGGACAGGAACCATCTCAATCACCCCACTTTTGGTATGCCTGTGGGTCTCAGTAATTCTTTGCTGTCATGTTTATAGTATGTATTAGTGTGTATAGTGTGTGGTGTGTGTATGTATGTGTACATATATACACATACACACGCACACACACACATTACGTATATATATATATATATATATTATATATATATATATATATATATATATATATATTGGTTCATATCATAAATAATGCGGTTTTTTCAATTGCATGAACTAAAAGTCGGCGCTGGACGGGATAAACTACATGCATCAACTTGCTATAAGAACAGGTAGTAATTTTATCGTGTCTATATTCTTAGTGCAAGCTTTGAAGAGTGCAGTTCGATTATAACAGTTATTTTTTTCAAAGCTATAATGGAAGTGACAAAGGAACATATTCGGTATATTTTGCTTTATGAGTTCAATAAAGGCAACAACGCAATGGAAAGTGCGAGGAATATTACTGCAGTGTATGGGGATCGGAGAATATAAGCCAGTGATATTGGTGATTCCAGAATTTCCGAGCCGGGAACTACGGAGACGAGCCCCGTCCTGGAAGATCTGTGGAGCTCGACAAAGACATCCTGCAAACCCAGGTGGAACAAAATCTCATCATAACTGTTGAGAAATTAGCAGAGAAGCTTGGATGTAGCTATTCAACAATTGAGCAACACCTGCGTAACATCGGAATAGTCAGCAAATTGGATCAATGGGTTCCTCACAAACTTTCCGAATCTAATCGCGAGCAGAAAGTGAATGTGTGCTCTTCTTTGCTGTCACGTCTCACGAATGAACCTTTTTCGCATCGAATAGTGACTGGTGATGAGAAATGGGTTCTCTATAAAAATGTCAAGTGCCGAAGACAGTGCGCAGGGAAAAGAGAAACACTGGCACCCCAGGCTAAAGAAGGTCTTCACCCACGTAATATGTTGTTATCTGTTTGGTGGGATATGAAAGTATTTGTCCACTTTAAACTTTTAAACCCAAACTAAACGACAATAAAGGAGACCTACTGCGAGCAGCTTGAGCGGCTTAAGAAGCGCTAGAAGAAAAATTACCATCTCTGGTTTCAAGACTAAAGGTGTTCTTCCATCAGGATAGTGCTCGGCCACATACAGCGGAGTTGACATTCCAAAGACTGGAGCAGTGTGAATGGAAAACGATGCACAACCCACCATACTTGCCGGACATTGCCCCATCTGATTATCATTTATTCCGCAGTCTTCAAAATCATTTAGACAGAAAAATTTGAATTCTGTAGTACTGGAGGAGTATTTTTCGCCAGGGACAAGTGAATTTTGGAAGAGAGGCCTTCCAGATAGATGGGAGAGCACTTTAGCAAATGAAGGAGGATATATTTTAGATTAAAAAAGAACTTTGTTTAACTTAAGTTTGATAAATAAAAGATGAAAAAACTGCAATATTTATGGGATGACTTAATACACACACATACACACATATATATGCATGTATGTGTATATGTGTGTGATCACCACTCCAATTTTATATTGGAGTAAATTGTTGAGTAAGTGTTGTTGTTGTTATTTCTGCATGTCTATGTTTGCATGCGCGCACGCGCATTTTAGAGCGAGAGTGGCGAAAGAAAGATAACGTTTAATGTGTGTAGGTTGTATGGCTGTGTTTGTTTTCGTCAATGTGTATATGTTAATATTTACCATTCCCATGCTATCTTATCAATGCTTTAATTTCCTCAAACCGATAAACAACATGTCACACACACACACACACACACACACACACACACACACACACACACACACACACCGCACACACAAAAAACAAACACATACACGAAGACAAGTGCATTATTATATTCTACTTGCACTTACACAGAGATATGGCACCGAATATAATGCATGCAGGCCTTTATGCATTCACTCACACACGCACACACACATACAAACACTCACACACAAGAAGAATTTTGTTGTATGGGAAAACGTAAGAACATAACAACAAAGTATTTTATTGTTGGTAGTGGTTTTGGTGATAATTAATGCTGTCAGTGCAATAGAAAGTTAGATATATTATTATTTCGGTGGCAAGCTGGCAGAATTCTTTAGTGGCATTCCTCCCGATTCTTTACGCCCCGACTTCAAATTCTGCCGAGATCGACTTCCCCTTTCGTGTTTTGAGAGTCGATAAAATAAAGTACCAGGGTCGATGTAATCGACTAACCGCTTCCTCTAAAATTACTGACTTTCCTACTAAAATATGAAACAATTACTATATGTAGCGAATTTAAAGATTTATCCAGGTTTTCACTGTACTCCTGTGATATAGGGGAATATGCAATTTTGTGTTTAGACGTTGTAGTTTCTATTATATTGAAACTACTCTAATATGTACAGTATTTTGTTGCGCCGGTTTTTTTTTTTGTTGTATAAAACTTAGGGTTTCTGTTATGTATTTGTATGTAAGTATGTTAATCATTCTCAAGAGATGTGTACTATTACAGATATTTGTGGTTTTAGGCTTCCACAATCTGGTTATTTCCATTTCAGGATCTTTATATTTCGAAACTTTCTTCATTTCTTTTGGAGGCACATCTTTATCCGCTGAGACTGACACTTCGATTAATAGGTACTCTCTTTCATTACATCTTTGACAACGGTATTGGGTGTTTGGGGTTAAACTCTCCAAACTAAATAGCTTCACATATCACAGTACAGGGCCTCCGTGTCACGGTTGGAGACAATGGTTGATGTATGCTTGCACCACATATTAGCATGGCCACAGCTCGTGAGCTGAAACTAGATAAGATAAAAAAAAAAATTAAAAAAAGGTCAAACTCTGTCCTGCTAGTAAACGAATCCTTTCTTGGCTAAGACCGGGCAACTTGTAACAGTCTAATTAACTGTTTCTTCCCACCTACAAATATATTGCAGTTTCAACATTCTACTTCGTTACATACTTAGGCCCGTTTTTGGTGGGGAAGCTTTTATCTTTTGCTACCATCATCGTTATTATTAATATTCTTGTCCTCTTCCTTCCCATCATTATCCTCCTCTTCTTCTTCCTCCTCCTCCTCCTCCTCCTCCTCTTCATCATCATCATCATTTTTTTTATTGGTAAAGAAAACGCTTTGAAGTATTTAGATATGTTCTGAGTTCAGACCCCGCCAGGAGATATGTTGTAATTCATTCTTCGGGTGGTGGTGATATAAGGCAAAAGTCAAATACTGATGTTCATATAATCGAAAGCACCCCACCTCTAATGTTTGAGAACTTGTGCATGAGAACTTGTACCTTAATTTATTTGGTCTGTGATTCAGTTTGCAGCAGCTGATCTTACCTGTGTATATTCTTGAATGGTTGGCTGGTCCTGTATCGTTGTTAGAAGTTTATCCTATGTTTTTTTATGTTTAAGTCGTAGTCACTTTTATATTTTTGATTTCTTAAATTAGGGAGTTGAACAACTGAGGACCTCTAAATATCAGTTTGGTACAGTAAAATATTTTTGATCGTCACTTCGACGGTGATAAACTGACAGTATCTACCAATCATGCATTAGAATTCTTTCTAATGCTGAAATTTGGAACAAGCACCTCCAAGATTTTCCATACATATATGATAGTATATATCTCTCTTCATCGTTTAAGAGGGTAGAGACCTTAGCATTCAGACGTTCTCTGTAATTAAGGTTATTAACTGAAGTTATTTTACTGTTGAACGTTCTTTATAATCCTTCAATATCTTCAATGAGACCGGATGAGTTTGCAGACAAAGCTATGAGCAGTAATCTAATCTGTTCAGAACTAAGGTTTTCCATAGAGTCAGCATAACTTTCGCAGGATCCATCTTATGAGATGTGTGCATTTGGTGATCGGTTTGATGATGTGGCTGTGGAAAGATGCATTATTTGGCATAGTTACTCATAAGTCCCGTATGTCATTAATGGTCTGAAACATTGTGTTATCTGGTATCAAATAATACAGAACATGAAATTTTTATGTATTAAATTTCATATTGCTTTTATTAGCTCATTAATAAATGAGGTTTAGCTTATTTTGGAGTATGACGGCATCTTCTGAAATTTGGATAACCATCGATATTTTTGTGTCGTCAGCATGACCCGTCACGTTGACTGAGTGAGCTTGTGAGCTTACACTTGATCGAATGATGATAATAATGGTTCTAGAACTGTGCCTTGAGGTATACTAATTATTACAGGTGATTTTGCAGAGAGAAAAGTGCTTGCAGCAACGGAGTGATTCATACCGCGAAAGAAGTCAAAGAGTCATTCTCCGAGTTTTCCAGTAATCTCAAGGTTCACAGTATAAATCACAGTATGTGTGTGTATACTGACTAACGCATACGTTTCCACAATTCTCAACTGATTTTCACTAAACTTTACACACATATTACTTACGTCCCAAGGATGATCATGCACTATAACATTTTGTCCAGAGCTCCCAGGTAAAAGGACAAACCAGGGAAAACGGTGGTTTACACGGGTCTTTCTCTAATTCGTTGTATGTACATTGTTTTTTGTATGTAAGGTCTTCCATACTTTTTAAAATCTATATGGTCTATATGGTGATTTTCACATTTTTAAAATTATTTATTTATATGTTTCAATCGTGTATTATTACTTGGTAGGAAAATATTATAATAGTGAAAGGATTTTGTCTATCTATCGACTGTCCACCTGCGACGGTGATTAGATTGACTAGGAACACTGTACGCGATGAATATCCAATACCAAACACTCTTAAATTCCACATTTAAATTGCATTAAAAT
>NC_043000.1:77696056-77741056 GCF_006345805.1 Octopus sinensis
TGCATGCACGCGCACGGACACATGCACACATGCACACAAAAACGCACTCACACACACATATATATACATACATACATATATATATATTATATATATTATATATATACACACAGACATACATATATATATATAATATATATATATATATATATACACACACACACATATATATATATATATATATATAATATATATATATATATATATGGATGGCCGCCTAACTTACTTTATCAATTTCATTGGATCTCTTACCAATATTATGTATGAACGTGGTTATTACGTTAAGTTATGGAAGTCCTGAAACTTTAGTCGAGTTTCTTGTTTCTTTTTTCTCTCTTCTGTAATCTGTATCTTGTATTTCATGTAAGTATACATCTCAAGTCTACCGCTGTTTATCTGCCTTTCTATCTCCATAACAGCTCGGTAAAGGTTATTTTTATTGCTAACTTTCGATGCTGAGATGCTTGGGCAGGATAAAGTGGCTGGAGTTTAACTCCCCATCTACTTGAATCTTATTTTGTGCTACCTATACCATTTTATTTTGCTCTTTCACTTACTTGCAGTGTGTGTGTGTGAGTGTGTGTGTGTGTGTGTGGTGTGTGTGTGTGTGTGCGTGCGCGCGCGAGTGTGTGTCTTTGTGCAAGTATTTTCCTCCACCGTCACTTGACAACTGGTGTCGGTATTGGTCTGTTAGTAATTTTTCTTATATGCCTACTGGTCTAGGGCTTACCTAGAATTGAATAGCAATAAGAACAAAAAAAACAACAAAAACAACGCAAGGACATTTGCGACAGAAAGTCCTATTTCCTAATTATTCACAATAAAACAACAACAACAACAACTATTACTACTACTACTAGGGATAGTATGATCATGTCATGTTAACAAAAATGTCATCATGCAAAAACGTCATTAATGGCAATTAATGATTAATTAACTTTAGATAGAGAGAAAGGGATAAAAGCAAACAGACAGATAAGCAGACATACACGCTGACGCAATAAACTGACAACTGTACTTAGAGACACTGAGAGATAAATAAATGAAGGAGTGTTACAAGTAGAGACAGGCTAAATATTTATCTAACTAGTTAGCTAGCGAGCTATGAAGTAGATGATTTAGTTCATCATTACTCGGAGTATTTTTGTCTAGGCGTTCATTCAGGTTTACTTTCATTCTCTCTTAGAATTTCTTTTCACTGGAAGATTTGAACTGCCCGAAGCATCTATCAAATCAACACCCAGTGACTGGTGCAGAACAGAGATGTTTTAATAGTGAAGTAATCATTTGCAGCTGAATGGCCTGGTCATACACACTGCACAATACTGAGAGCTCCCAAATATCTAATTCTCGGGTGGTTGTTCCCTGACCTACCGACTCGACTATTTATGGGTATAGTCAATTGAAGATATATTCTGGTCGTACCTAGTAGTAACTTAATGAATCCAATGAGATGAAAGACAAATATATTCCCGGCGAGGTTCTGGTCTCGACAATGTGACCTCGACAGAACACAGAGAACGAATAGAAATAATTAAAAAAAAAACTACTGTGATATATTTTTAGTGTGCCACTCTGCAATCCTTGTACAAGCGTTCACATCACGGTGACTACTGCCATAAATTTTCAGTCAACTAAAATAAAATTATTTTCACTGTTTCTAAAATGATTCCCAAATTACTCTCCCAAGGTTTCAAATTCTTTGTTGCTTGCTTGATTTAAGGACTAACAAAAAGTTTTATAAAGGAACAAAATATCAATAACCGAACCCATTGAGATTTGAACTTAGAATTCACATGTAGGAAATTTGGTGCTATTTGCTATTTAACTCTGTCGTTTTCACTGCTCAACTGATCTAAGCTCTTGACATTATTCAGAAACTAGTTAGCTACTTAGAATCATATAGATGAGGTCAACTACCAAAAATTGGATCAATTTTACATTGAACGATAAAATAAGAAAAGAAAGCCCGTTCTGGTTTAAAACGGAAACGAAGTGAATTTCTTCGACGCCATCTTACTGTTTAAAAATCACTTGGAAAACTAAAAGAGCTTGCTTACAAAGACATCAGCATTCACTACATTCTTTCGATAGTGTTCCTTTCAGTCGATCAGTTAATCTATACAGAATGATATCGGTGATGAGACAGCTACAGTATACGTAAGATAACATAACAACAAAATAAAATAAAATAAAATAAAAGGCAAAAGAGAATAGAAAATTAGGTATTTATTATAGCGTCTTTTGTATATGAGAATTTCAGTGGATTTTTCTGGCTGTGTCATCGACATTTACAAATTGCCAGCTATCATGCAGACAACATTCATACTGTATAAAGTCGGAAGGAGATGATAGAATTACAGCAGACTTTCATGCTAAATGTTCCACTAAAAGTTTACTGTAAAATACAAGCTAAGTAAATAAAGAAACAGAAGCATGTTGAAAAATGTGCTATGTGTGCATTTCATAGTTTTCGTTATTTGATTAATGGCTCGGTGTACATAAGATCAAATTCAATGATACATTTTTCTTGCAAACCTTTACATTCGGCGTTCAAATTCTACTAAGATCGTCGTTGCTTGTCTCTCATCGATCCCAGATTGATAAAGAAAAGTAACATACAAAAGGTGATGTCGCTGTGATCAATTATACCCGAAATTTGTGGACTTGAGCTTATGTTCGAAATCATCATCATCATCACCACCATCATCATCATCATCTTTATTATTATATTATTATTATTATTATTATTATTATTATTATTATTATTATTATTGAGTGAGAGAGCAGTGCATGCCATCAAAGTGACACTGGGGTAAAATATACGAAGCCCAATATACCCATCATGACTACCCGTCTGATAAGGGTACACCAGGCACATGCATCACAACCATATGTGCGCGACATGGTGATCTCATATCAAGATATTATTATTATTATTATTATTATTATTATTATTATTATTATTATTATTATTATTATTATTATTATTATCATTATTATTATTATTATTTTATGTTTGACTTTTGCTTTGTATTTAAGTTAAGTTAATTTTTTGGCTCAAAAAGCAAAAAGCAAGGCCATGTATGGGGACATGGAGTTATGTACAGGGAGGGTGTTCATGCAAAGAGTTCAGGCCATTTCTGGTCAAGAGAGACTTTGAACCGAGCGGTCGTCAGCATCTTCACTATCTCGTCCGGCAGCTTATTCCACGGATCCGCAACCCTGACGGAGAAAGCCCCTCTCCTTCGATTGAGATGAAATCGTCGAAGATAGAGCTTTTCGGGGTGACCCCGCAGCCGACGCTCTGGAGCAGGAGTGAAGAACAGCTCTTTCGAGAGGTTACACTTTTCGCTTATGATGTTGTGAGCGAGAATGAGATCACCACGGCGTCGTCGTTTTTCTAGAGAATAAAGGTCGAGCGTCTTCAGCTTTTCTTCATAAGACAAATGCTTGAGACCAAGAACCATGTGGGTAGCCAGCTTCTGGACTCTTTCGAGATGATTTATGTCTTTGAGGAGATAAGGAGAAGAGGCTTGAATCCCGTACTCCAATATGGGTCTCACCACCGTGACACAGAGCGGTAGGAATATGGCTGCTGTGAACATTCCGAATGACCGTCGAATCAAAAACAGAACTCCGCGTGCTTTGTTGGCAGCATGGACGCACTGGGCCGAAGGCGAAAAGGAAGAATCCACCAAGATACCCTGGTCCTTTACCTGGTCGGTCCTCTCCAGCAGCAGACGACCCGGCTCGAAATCAAGTTGAGTTGCAGGAGAGGAGCCAACAAGCAGATGACAGCACTTTGACACGTTCAGACACAGGTCCCATTCGTTAGACCATCTCCAAACTTGGTGGAGGCATCGACGAAGATAATCTATATCATCGCGAGGAGCGACTAGTTTGACATCATCGGCAAATAGAAGGGTGTGTTGCGTGAGGTCGTCGGGCAAGTCATTTATGAAGACTAAAAACAATAAGGGCCCAAGCACTGAACCTTGAGGCACGCCACTGCTCGCACTGGAGACGTCGGACAGCGAACCATTAACTTGGACTTGGAAGGGGCGATCTGAGAGGAAGGCACCAACCCATCGTACAATATCCGGATGGAAACTATATGCTTGAAGCTTGACAAGTAATAGGCGGTGGTTAACCGAGTCAAAAGCTTTGGCAAAGTCCAATAAAACGATGTCAACAGCATCACCATCATCCATGATACGCGTCACCAATTCTTCCATTACCAGTAAGTTGGTCAAGCATGATCTCTTCAGCACGAAGCCGTGTTGGGAATCAGAGATAGAGCCTGTGTTTTGGAGGTGGAGCAACATACTTTTATTAAGGATGGTTTCGAAAATCTTGCTGATTATTGAAGTAAGGGAAACCGGTCGGTAGTTAAGCGGGTCTTCGCGGCTCCCTTTCTTGAAAATTGGGCAGATTATCGCTGTTCTCCAGTCCGCCGGTATAACACCCGTCGCCAATGACATATTGAATAGAAGTGTTAAAGGTTCGCAGATGACCGGAGCCAACACTTTGATAATTTAGTTCATCATTACTCGGAATATTTTTGTCTAGACGTTCATTCAGGTTTACTTTCATTCTCTCTTAGAATTTCTTTTCACTGGAAGATTTGAACTGCCCGAAGCATCTATCAAATCAACACCCAGTGACTGGTGCAGAACAGAGATGTTTTAATAGTGAAGTAATCATTTGCAGCTGAATGGCCTGGTCATACACACTGCACAATGCTGAGAGCTCCCAAATATCTAATTCTCGGGTGGTTGTTCCCTGACCTACCGACTCGACTATTTATGGGTATAGTCAATTAAAGATATATTCTGGTCGTACCTAGTAGTAACTTAATGAATCCAATGAGATGAAAGACAAATATATTCCCGGCGAGGTTCTGGCCTCGACAATGTGACCTCGACAGAACACAGAGAACGAATAGAAATAATTAAAAAAAACCTACTGCGATATATTTTTAGTGTGCCACTCTGCAATCCTTGTACAAGCGTTCACATCACGGTGACTACTGACCCTTGTTGACATCGAGGCCTTGAATAACGCGTTCGACTTCGTCCCGAGTGATGACCAATCTAGGCATTGGAGGTACCGATCTATCAAATGAAGGGGGTTCACGACCATCATCTTGTTTGAAAATTGTTGAAAAAGCCTCGGCAAATAACTGACTCTGCTGATAAGGGTCCTCAATCAATACGCCTGTTGAGTCTACCAACGTTGCAATTTGGTTGTTCAAGCGGGAATTCCGTTGGACATAGGCAAAGAAGGTTTTTGGATTGCGACTGGCGTTTGCCGCGATTCTGTATTCATATCTGAAGCGTTCTTCCTTTTCAATTTTCACGGCTCGGTCTCGTTGAGTTTTGTACACCTCAAAAGCTGCAGTCGAATTTAGATTTTTGAATTCAGCCCAAGCAATATCTCTGAGTCGAAGTTCTCGTTTAACCTTCTTCGTCACTGGGAAGATTACGTATGCTTTGAGGGACGACCATAGTTCATCAGCTGAGGACATCGTCATCAGGGATCGCCAGTCCAGAAGCGCAGAAGCCTCGGTTAGAATTTCAAGATTGATTGCAGAGAAGATTCTACGTGGCAGTGAAGTAGTTGTAGGCGTAGAAAAAGTTGTGTGCATGTCGAACTTCAGGACCGCGTGATCACTCTTGGCAAGAGGGTTGCACACAGATAAGCCTGACACTGACCTTGAATAGCAGGAGAATACAAGATCTAGCATAGATGGCTGCTGCCCAGACCGATGCCTTGTGGGAGATTCAACATGTTGCGATAGAAAACAATCTTCAGCCACGTCAAGAAGGGCCTGGCCGAACCGGGAAGATGATGTACAAATTGATACGGGCCAGTCGATCGTGAGAGCGTTGAAGTCTAATATCAAACATTCATGAGAAGATGAAACGAATCTTATCGCTTCGAGTAAATGAGCATCATCCTGGGGGTCGGCAAGAGGCGGCCTGTAGACAGCTAACACGGGCAGGCAAAACCCGAATAGGCTCAGCTTGCAATAGACGGCATCGAATTTTGTTGTAGGTTGAGCATTAGTGGGTAGAATACCGCTGGACGGTTTGAGATCAGATTTAACATAAACGGCAACACCTCCACCTCGCCTTTTTTCTCTGTCACATCTGAAGAGGGCGTAGCCCTGTAGGTGGATTTCCGAGTCCTTTACTGCTGGTGTCAGCCAAGTCTCGGTGATAACTATCACATCTGGGGAATCACGCATGACCAGTGTAAATAATTCACTGAATTTTGGAAATAAGGAGCACGAGTTGGTATAGACGATGCTGAGCTGTGAAATTTGAGGGGCGGGAATTAGGGAACAAGCAGAATAAGGGGTATCAGAGATAGTATCACTTTCCCTATCAGCACTACAGTATGCGACCAGAGGTAGAACTTGATTATTTATCCATCTTGGATGCGTAAACCCTTCTCTCCCATCTGTTTTCTCATCTTCAGTTCGGATATCAGGTTTCTTCGACGAATTCTCTCTCTCAGTGAGTATTTCTAGCGAAAACCCATATTGGGGTCCTCCCAGGCATGCTTCTGAGCTCTGTTCAGAAAGGTTGAAGCCTCCTGATCGGAGGAAAAGATTACTCTTGTTGGGCGTGGTCTAGTGTCTGAGGTTGAGTTCACTTGGAATCTTCCTAGCCGAGCAACCATATGGATACTGACAATTTCGTTGACATTTTCTCCAACTAAAACGGAAATAAAATTTATGTCATCTTTTGGTCGGTTTATGCCTGTATCACTGGTAGATTCAGCTTTACCATAAATGATTGCTGATCTTGAGTGGGAAAAATGGTCGTTCTGTTCTCTACTGTGAACTGCGGCATTTGATTCTTCATCGGATAAATTAGAAAGGGCGGTTCCTTAGCCATCAGACTTATGTAGGCCTTTGGGGTCGATCGGAATGGGTTTAGTGGTCATAACTTTCCCGCCTGGTTTGGAACTGCACTGCCTCTTCTTCGTTTTGGAGGAGCACCACTCCCCAGATGAACTCACATCAAGATCATTCAGAATTGGTTGAGCAATGGCATTGATGGGAAGAACAAAGGAGGGAGAATCCAAACAGATTTGATCTTGAGCAGGTTTCGCAGCTAAATCTGCCCCACTGGAGTTTTGACTACGTTTCTTCTTTTTGGGAGAACAATGGTCTTCAGGTGGGTTTGAGTCTACGCTCCTCAATTCAGGTTGGGGAACCTCCGGGACCGAAATGGCAGATGAGGAAGAATCTGCACAGATACGGTCATGAGTGGAAACGACCGCCGGTTCTTTCGCCTTCTTTGGCCGCTTCGATTTTGATCCCTTCTGTTTGGAAGTTTTTAGGGAAGAAATCAAGGGTGGCTCTGCGTCAATAGGAGACTTTGAATGGGATCCAGTTTGTTTATTCTGTAAATCAGCAACAACAGACTTAACAAAACGTATTTGTACAAGTTGACTTCAAGTCTCACCCTGAGACCTCAAGAGACAAGTAAGTTCATGTTGGTGTTATGCCTAGGGTATCATATATTTGGTTTTGCAATAAGTATTGCTCTAGAGAATGTTTAAGAAAATATAAGAAAATTATGAGTTTGTTTTAAAATTTGAGATTACATAGACAGTATTTTACGTAAGATATGGGCAGTTCCCATGAACACTATTCTTTGAGTTTCTGCCATTTTGGGGTTTCCTGGTATTTGAGCTAGGTAGGAATCAGCCCCATTCCTGTGGCACCTATGATAACAGGTATTGTTCTAGTATTCAGGTTCCACAGTTTGCTAATTTCTATTTCAATATCTTTATACTTGCTCAGTTTTTGGTAGGCCTTGACAGATACATTTATATCGATTGGGACAGTCATATCAATGAGGAGGCATGTTTTTTGTCTGAAGGAGTGATATGTGATCATTTTCAAGCACTAGAGGTTGTTTTTGTTCTCACCAGTTTTTATCATGGGGCAGGTCCAGGTTTCTGCAAATTACCCATCTCTATCATGCCTGTTGAGATACTCTGCAGGCGCAAGAAGACATTATTATTATTATTATTATTATTATTCAGTAGTTTTATTTTTATAACGTGCTTTCACTTCACTACCGAGCGCAGCTCTGTGCGCCTTAGGTATGTGCTGTGATTTGTTGTGATGCTCTGATGGTTATTGTATGGAAAGTGTTCTGCGTAGGATGTGTGCGGTGCCTAATAGTGCAATTTTCTGTATGTTATATGTGTTTGTAAGTCCTGGTGTTTTTGTTATGTATTTGTCTGAATATTTTTTTATCATGTCTAATGCACCTACTATGATAGGGATTGTTTCTGTTTTTAGATTCCACATTCTGGTTACCTCTATTTCCAGGTCTTTGTATTTTGAGAGTTTCTCTATTTCTTTTACAGACACGTTGTCATCTGCCGGTATTGGTACATCAATTAGAAAAAAATGTTTATCTTCATGATCTCTGACAACTATATCTGGCCTGTTGGCCTTAATTTCTCTATCTGTGTGTATCGGCATATCCCAGAGTATGGTTGCTTTCTCGTTTTCTGTGACGTTTTCTGGTGTGTGCCTATACCATCTTTTTTCTGTTGTTATTCCATAATGTTGGCATAGCTTCCAATGTATGTAGGTTCCAACTCTGTCATGTCTGTGAATATATTCCTTCTTAGCCAGGACTGGGCAGCTAGAGATAATATGATTTATTGTTTCTTGTCCATCACCACATATTCTGCAGTTACTTGTTATATTTCTTTTCATTACATGTTTTTGGTAATTTCTGGTGGAGAGGCTTTGGTCTTGTGCTGCAATTAAAAATCCCTCTGTTTCTGCTTTGAGTCCTGAGCTTCTCAACCATTGCTGGGATTTTTCTTTGTCTATTTCTTTTGCGTTTAGTTTAGTCCAGTATTTACCATGAAGGGGCTTTTCTTGCCATCGTTTTATTATGGTTCGTTGCTGTTCTATTTTTAGTTTGGATTTCATTTGTTTTATAGCTTTTGTTGTTTCTTCATCTTCTTCTTCTTCTTCTTCTTCATATTTATTAGGTGGTATGATTTCTTGTTTGTATTTGTCAGCTTCCTTAAATACTGAGAACAGTTTTTTGTTTTGCTCGTGTTTTGCCGCTATTTGTATCAGTTTTCCTTCCTTCTGAAGAAGATATTTTTGCAGTCCTATGGTGGTTATTTTATAGTAGTTTTCCAGTTGTATAAGGCCTCTACCACCTTCTATACGTTGTATATATAGTCTTTCTATGTCAGATTTTGGGTGATGCATCCTAGATCCTGTCATTATTTTTCTTGTTTTCCTATCTATTTTGGTCAGTTCATTTAGTGTCCAGTTAAGGATATTGTAGCTGTAACTTATAACTGGGACAGCTAAAGTGTTAATACCTATTATCTTGTTTTTAGCATTGGGCTCTGTTTTTAGTATTGATCTAACTCGTCTATAATATTCTTTTTTTATCTTCTCTTTCATTTGTGTGTGTTGTGTCTTATCTAGTTCATGGATTCCTAAGTATTTGTAAGTTTGGCTTTAGTCTAATTCTTTTATTTCATTGATTTTATCTAGTGTGATGTTGCTACTCTTAGCTAGTTTTCCTCTTTTCATGGTTACTTTGGCGCATTTTTCTAATCCAAATTTCATATCTATTTCTTTGGTAAATCCATGAACTGTCTTTAATAGTGTTTCCAGCTGTTTGTCATTTGCAGCGTATAGTTTTAGGTCATCCATATATAAAAGGTGGCTGATCGTTTTGCCGTAACATTTATATCCGCATCCAGTTCTATTTAGCATATCAGATAGAGGTGACAGTGCCAAACAGAAAAGGAGTGGAGAGAGCGTGTCTCCCCTGGAATATTCCTCTTCTAATGGGGATGTCTTTGGTTTTCATGAGTCCCTCTTTTGTTTGGAGGTGTAGGACTGTTTGCCATTTATTCATAGAGTGCTCTATGAATTTTATGATTGTTGGTGCTACTTTGTTAATGGCTAGTGTTTCGAGGATCCATGTGTGGGGGATGCTATTAAACGTCTTTTTGTAGTCAATCCAGGCCATACTGAGGCCTTTCTTCTTTCTGTGGCTGTCTTCAGTTATGGCTTTATTAATCATTAGTTGATCTTTACAGCCATATGAGCCTTTGCGGCATCCTTTCTGCTCTTCTGGGAACAGTTTGTTTTCGTCCAGGTGCTTGTTCAACCTTTGCGATATCACTGCAATATTATTATTATTATTATTATTATTATTATTATTATTATTATTATTATTATTATTATTATTATTATTATTATTATTATTATTATTATTATTATTATTATTATTATTATTATTATTATTATTATTATTATTATTATTATTATTAACTTTTTAGAGTTTTCGATTTCATTTGCTCCGGCTAATTCTGTAAGAACAGACGACATCTTGTTGTCAAGGATCTCACAGTGTCTCTTTCCACGATACTTACCATTCAAGTACCAGCTTCAAAATCCTCGCTGTCGTCAATAAGGCAGTTTTCTGAGCATGTCAATTCTCTCATGTCAATTCCAATTTCCCCAACAAAAATTCTCAAATCTGGTTGCTGATGTACCCAATACACCTACAACTACCGGAATGACAGTTACTTTCTTCATTGCCCACATTTCCACAATGTCATCTTGTAATGGCTTGTATTTCATAATCTTCTCCAGTTCTTTATCATTCGCTCGTACTCCCACCAAGTATGGCAATATCTATGATCAACTACTATTTTATCAACTACAATGTATACTCTCCGAGCATCAATCAATAAATCACTGAATCATATTAGATACTAAAACCAAATAAATCTTACTCATTGTTCTCGGTGACACCTAGCTTATGATCGTACCATTTCAATGTCCTTTGAAGACCGTACATCTCACACATCTCCAATACGATTGTGCTACGTTATCATACCTCTTTTTGTATTACTTTTTAGCCAGTTTGTTACATTCACTCACAATATGTGAGACTGTTTCGTTTTTATTGCCTCGCAATACTTTTATCCATTTGAAATTTGGTGTAATTAGTTCTCAGAGCTTGTTCTTGAGTGCTGCGTATCAATGTCTCTTTGCATCCTTTCCGATAAATTTTCTTTAACCACCTCAAAGGGTTGGTTATGTTTTTCCCTTCCATTTTCTGCGTTATTATCCATGCATCGCTTTCACTTTCCATTTGTTCAGCCTTTGCTCTTCATCTTGTTAAATTCTTTTGGGTGTGACACATTTTCACTGGGCATCGAGTTGCTATTTCTAACAAAAAATAACAACCAAAGAGTCAATTTGCTGTGTGACGTAACATTCCAGACTGTTTTTTTTTTCATTGAAAACACAGATCTTGCATCGTATGAGGCATTTTGCTCCCTTGTTTCTTGAATTATACAATCTATCGATATCGCTTTTAAGGTGTAGTTCTTTGTTTATCGACATCACTTTCCTGGTCTTTCTATCCATTTCTTTGTTCACCTAACAACACCTTCGCCACATCGCATTAAAGAGACATCCCATGTAGTCATTGCCCTGATTTTGTTCTTTCTATTGAGTTTAATCTTCATAATTAACCTTTCCTTCGTCTCACTAACTTTGATTTTGTCGTACTATAAAATACCCAGGTACTTGTATCCATCTACATTAACATCCTCAGTTCTCTCGCGTTGGACTGTTCTTCACGAAAAAATTCGTCATTAATCTCCTGATAAAATTAAAAACGTTATCAGACACCTGGACCAACATAAGACTTTCTAAAATTCAAGAATGGGAGACCATGTCATAAGCTTTCTTATAATCAACCTACGCAATACTCACATTAGTATGTTTTATTCTTATACTCGTTCAGCCACATTTTGTCTGCCAGAAGTTTATCTTTTGTCCCTTGGCTTTTCCTCTTCCATCCCTTCTGTTCCACTGGAAGTTTGTCATTCATTTCCAGGAAGACACACATACTTAAAAAATATTCCTGTCATTAACTTCCACATCAGGGTAAGATTTCACTCAATACTTCATCAATATTTTCTGTACCAATTTAATCTTTGCTCACTGTGTTTTCAGTCGTCACCCTCTTCTTACTCTCATCAAGTTCTAATACTGATAACCGTCCATTCTTCTTTATCATCTTTGCTTGATCACACAATCTCTGCTCTGTAAAATCCAAGTCCTGCATTTTCATCTTAATGTCATGCAATTTCTTTCTATATCTTCTCGTGAATTTTCCTTCACCATAATAAATCTACTAAAAAAAAATAACATTCCATGACAGCTGTATTCATCGTCTTGGACCATCTTGTTTTGGCAGCAGTATAATGACGGCCGGGTTCATGCGGCTGGCCCACAGGACACCTGCCGAGAAAGTCTATCATTTGAAGTTCCATCCTAATTTACACCGTTTGCAATACTTCTTTTACCCATTAGTCTCATTCTGAGGAAAGTGGAGATAAGGTGTCACAACCAGCATCATTTTTATGGAGACATTATTTCTTGAGGGTTTTGTCTCAAAAGACTCAAAGAGGAGTCTGTATCCTTAAAATTTTACGTAGCTATCCTGCGTTGAATACCAATCCAGTACTCTGAAGGTTGAGTTTTGAATTTCGTTTTCTCTGGCGATTCCTGGTGATTCCTCTCCTTATTCTGTCTTTTGGGTCAAAGTGATGGACCCAGGTCTCATCTATGATTATTCTCTCCGAATAAAAGCTTCGTCTTCATCTATGTGGTGGTTGTGTAAGCGTTGGCAGATCTCCACATCATTGAGATTTCATACGATGTAATGTGGCACACAATCGAGTTTTGAAAATATTGCTGGTAGCACTATATATGCAAATTGTTTTCTTTGACTTTGGACTCTGAAATTGAATTGTATATTATTATGTGCTAAGTTTTCCATTGTAAATCTGTGACTGTAATATTCCAAATTATGCAGTGTTGCATACGCCTGCTTCACCGTATGTCTATTAAAAATCTGCTGGTGATTTCTAATTTCTCAGTCTCACTACGTAATTTTTTACTAGTATTATTTAATGACTTATTTCTTCAATATCTATACGTTTTGCTAAAATTAACAGTTAAAAATTTTTTTAATCGAAGTTTTAAATCAATTTATCGCAGTAGACAATAAGATAGTTATACGAGATGTTTTATCTCTCTTACTCTTTACTCTTTTACTTGTTTCAGTCATTTGACTGCGGCCATGCTGGAGCACCGCCTTTAGTCGAGCAAATCGACCCCAGGACTTATTCTTTGTAAGCCCAGTACTTATTCTATCGGTCTCTTTTACCGAACCGCTAAGTGACGGGGACGTAAACACACCAGCATCGGTTGTCAAGCAATGATTGGGGGACAAACACAGACACACAAACATATACACACACATACATACACATATATACATATATGCGACAGGCTTCTTTCAGTTTCCATCTACCAAATCCATTCACAAGGCTTTGGTCGGCCCGAGGCTATAGCAGAAGACACTTGCCCAAGATGCCACACAGTGGGACTGAACCCGGAACCATGTGGTTGGTAAGCAAGCTACTTACCACACAGCCACTCCTGCGCCTATTTAGTTATGTGTATATTTATTCTCATTATTTACTTTTATTATTTGCTTTCTTCTTACACACAATTTTTTTGATCAGCTGAACTGAACTTGGGGTTTACGATCTAATATTTTTGTTTTAAATACTAATGAACTGATTGTAATAGAATCAACGTAAGTGAAATATGGTTTGATTTAACAGAATCATTGCGTTCATATCTGAGGGCACTTCACTTACTAATGCTACTGAAATAATATTGATGTTATGTAACATATCTAATATATATTATCTAATAATATTTTGGCAAGTATCTACTGGTAAAGGAGAGATGAAATAATTATAGTATTATGCCATAAAGCGTGTTTAATCAATCCAATCTCATACACACACACGCCCCCCCCCCACACACACACGACTATGCGCGTGCATATGCTTCGGGGAAATGCCTTGCAATATTCCGGTTCTTTACGTTAGGAGTTCAAATTAAACAAAGGTCAACTTTGCCCTTCATCCCCGCAGGATTAATAACATGGGGTACCGGGATCCACTCCAGTTCTAAGGCCTTTAACTGTAATTGAGTGTAACATATCTATTATTACCGATGAAAAAGAGCTGACAGTTGTAAGCCATATTTCAGCTATATATTTATTTTAATTATTACATCATGCAAAACCTATTAGATATTGCTTACGAACCTTTCTTAAGTGTGATATTTTTGTAAGGAAAACGCGGATACGGTCATTTTTATTGATTTATTTTTATAGGTGATTCATAAATAGCCACATTTTCGATCAGGAAAACCCTATATTAATCGATGACTAAGCTTTCAATAAATGTATTTGTTAGACTTAGACTTTGAGCAAAATTCGAAATAGCTTCTATTAAATAATGACCCAAACAAGTTGTATAGTGTGTCACCACTGGGTGCATTATATGGATGAGAGCATAAAACGAAGTGTAAATAACAAATGTGCTGAGATTAGGCACAGGCAAAGCTGTGTGGTAAGAAGCTTGCTTCCCAACCACATGGCTCCGGGTTCAGTCCCACTGTGTGACACCTTGGTCAAGTGTCTTCTGCTATAGCACCGGGCCGACCACAGCCTTGTGAGTGGATTTGGTAGACAGAAGCCCGTCGTGTGTGTTTGTGTGTTTGTGTGTTTGTGTGTGTGTGTGTGTGTGTGTGTGTGTGTATGTGTGTATGTGTGTGTGTGTGAGTGTGTGAGTATGTTCGTGTGTCTGTGTTTATCCCTCTACCATCACTTGAAAACCAATGTTGGTGTGTTTACGTCCCCGTAATTTAGCGGTTCAGTAAAAGGGGCCAATAGAATAAGAATAAGTCCTGGGGCCGATTTGTTCGACTAAAGGTGGTGCTCCAGAATTAGATTTGAAGAGTATATTTTATCTTGCTGTGTCTTGTAATAACAAAGACGGCGTTGGAAAGAAGATGCAGGTTCGAGTCTTTTGGTACGTTTGTGTTATTTTGATTCGTGTATAAATGTTTTGAAACTTTATTTAAATGTAAATCATGCACCAATGCTTTTGACATTTTATTTATATTGTCATCCTTTCGGGGTCGATAAATTAAATACCAGTAAAACACTGTGGTCGTTGTAATCAACTAGTCCCTTCCCCCAAATTTCAGGTCTTCTACCTTTAGTAGAAAGGTTTTTTATTATTCATTTTGTTTATGTACAAGCATGTGTGTATTCATCATTATTTTATTTATTCACTGTTAGCAAAATTGAACCATGTCTTTGACAATTCCAGTCTGTATTGATTATATGTTGTGTGTGACTTTTGGTTAACCCTGTATTGTCACATACACATGCATACAACACACTCAGTCATTTTATTTAAATGAGAGGAGTTGCTCTTTCAAATATATCATGACGAACCTGAAACAGTCCTAGAGTAGAGAGGGCATGTCATTGACCTGGTCTTGGATGACGACGAAACTCTGCTTCAACACACGATTTCACACCAGGAACCTTGCAAACTAAATATAAAAATAAGATACATAGATAGGTAGACCTTGTGACAGACTGCCAGACAGACCCATCATCTTGCATTCTCTATGTCTCATGAGATTATGGATCTATACTTTCCAAGTATCCCTCCAAGAAAGGCAAAAACGCTACAGAAACTCATGTGTTGTCCGTGATAGCTTATGAATTAACTTGTATGAGCAGAACAACTGTTTCTCGCGTGCGTATGTATGCATACATACCCACACACTCGCATGCATCTCTACCCACATACATACACGCACACCTACTCACACACACACATACACACACACACACACATACCCGCACACACACACATACATACATACACACACATACCTACTTCAGACATACACACACACAGACATACACCCATACACTCACACTCACACGCATACACACACACACATACACACGCACACGTACACATACACACACACACACACACACCTACATACATACATTACACTTGTACATACACACACTTACATTCATACACACACACACCTACACAGCCATACCCTCACTCAGACACACACACCTACCTACACACACACACAAACACACACAGACACACACCCATACATACATACATCTATACACACAGGCCTACACACATACATACACACATACATAAACACACACACATACACATACACACACATACGCACACACACATATACTTATACACATGCACACACACACACATACATACATACACCCATACACATACACACACATACCTACATACTCCTATACGCACATACATACACACAGACATACACACATACACACTCACACAAACATACACACACACATACTTACACACACACTCGCCTGCACGCGCACACACATGCATGACAAACACCCATACACTCACATACGCACACACCAACATAAACACGCACACGCACACACACACCTACACTCCCACACACATACATACGCACCTACATACACACACGCACGCATACACACGCACACACACGCATACACACATACATTACACACGTACACACACACCTACATACACATGCATACACACACACACAAACATGCACGGACACACCCAGACATACATACATACACCTATATACACACGCCCACACACCTACATACACACACATACATACACACACATACACGGATACACCCATACATACTTACATACATACACCTATACACACACGCCTACACACCTACATACACACACATGCATACACACACACATGTACGCACATACACACACATATACGCACATACATATATACCCACACACATGCACACACACACATACGCACATGCATGCATGCATGCACACGCGCACACCTACACGCATACACACACACACACGCACGTACACATACATACACACACACATACATACACCCATACACATACATGCATCCTACACACACATACATACACACTCACACATACATACACACACACACACTCACTCACACACCTGTATGTACGCGCACACACATGCACATACACACACTTCCACACACCCACACGTACATACATACACACTCATACACATACACACACACACACACACACGGACATACATCTATGCACACACATATATACACACATACTCACATACATTCATCGGACACACTGACACCCAGACATACACACAGACACACTCACACATCCACACACATACATACTTACGCGCATACTCGCAGGCGCGCGCACAAACGCGCTTGCGCCGGTTCGCGCACGCATACGCGCTGCATGCACCTCGCTCTTGGACCCGACGAGACCTCCCGCTCGTTCCTGGGACCGTCGCTTGTCGTTGGGTTTTCCCACGCCCGTCTCCGCGGGACCACTCTTCCATCTTCCCCTCAGCTGGAGTCCTTTTTCCTTAACCCCCCCTTTTTTTGTTACACACACGCGCGCGCACACATATACACACCCACTCACACACACACATTGCTTAAATATATACATTACTCTTACACACATTCAATCTACTCGCCATTAATACTACCACGACACTGGACACACACACACACTACTACTCAACACACGCTGGCACGCTACATACGCCCCCACCCCTTCCCCTCCCTCCCTTCCTCCTTCCTTCATTTTCTTACTACTGACCACTGTCTGCTATGCCTACTACTGTCTCGCCCTACCTCACACGCCTACACACAGACGCACACACTAACACATACATATATTTTTTGTTTTTTTATCTCGCCTCACACACACATACACACACGCACACGCACACACTCACACATACACACACATCTGTTGCGTTACCAACCCTGTCTCCACTCTTTTGGCTTTAAAAACCTACTTTGCTCTTGTTATCGTAAACTTCCGCCTTTCACCATGTGTAACTCGTAAACACCAGTCGTTTTTTTCTCCATCTCCTGTTGCCCGCTTTGGGATCTTTCTTTCCTCTCTCTTCCTTCTTTATGTTTCCGACGAAGAGCTCCGCTCGAAACGTCATACCTTCCTGCTTCCATATTTCCTGAGCGCCTATTAATAATAATACTGTAATTGTTCCATTGTTGTTGTTTTTTTGTTTTCCCGTTTGGATTAAAATTATATATATATATATATATATATATATATATATATATAATGTGTGTCTGTCTGTCTGTGTGAATCCCTAAAACTTGAGAACTACACAACCAATTTCATTCAAATTTTAGACATTCCTTACTTAGGGTCCATGTAGAGTCATGGGCAAAGAAAATGTTTAACGTCTTGCCTAGGGCGAGCCTACTGCAATATCATATCTTCTCCACTATTTCAGTCTTATGTGTTAAAAGTGAAACAAAAACATCTCTCTATTGTATGTATATGGATGTGTATATATATGGATGTATATATATACACAACACACACACACACACACACACACATATATATATATATATATATATATATATATATATATATATATATATATATATATATATATATATATACATATACATGTATATATATAGCTGTATAATATTTATACATGTATATGTATAGCTGTATATGTATAGATGTATTTCTATAGATATACAGGTATGTGTATACATGTATGTCTAGATGTATATATATATATATATAGATGTACATGTAATATGTACGCATATATATACATATATATATATATGCATACCTATATACACAGAAACACACATACACACACACACACTCCCACACACACACACACACACACATACACATACATAGGTGCAGGTGTGGCTGTGTGGTAACAAACTTGGTTCTAAAACACATGGTCTTCAGTTCTGTCCCACTGTGTAGTAATTTGGCATGTGTCTTCTGCTATAACCTGAGACCAACCAAAGCCTTGTCAGTGGATTTTGTAGACAGAAACAGAAACAAATCAATTGTATATATATGTATGTATATATGTAAGTCTATGTGTGTGTCTTTGTGTTTCTCCCTCATCACTGCTTCACAACTGGGGTTCGTTTATTTACATCCCTATAACTTACTGGTTTCACAAGAAGAAACTGATAGAATAAGTACCAAGCTTATCAAAATATAAAAAAGCACTACGCAGTGTCTCATATTTTTGTTTGCTCACTCAGTTGTATCTATCAATTTATCTTTGTGTGTGTGTATGTATACATACATACATACACACACACACACACACACACACACACACACACACACACATATATATATATATATATATATATATATATATATAAAATAATACTAATAAAAAGGGTTCGGCAAAAGAATTACGTCGCCGCATACCGAAGTTCAGAAATAGCAGCCAAAATCTTAGCCATTTCTTCTACTTTAAAAAGGGTCTTCCAGGGAACTCAAAATACTTGAAGTTTAAACACACAGGCAGAGAGTAAAGCAAACGAAAATCAATCGATATCTGATCATCCATAGACGCGCGTTTCTGAATTAGGTCTTACGTAAAGAATATAAAATAATATATACCTTACCAACCGTATTCTTCATCAGTATGGATACTCTGTTATAATCTGGAGGTACTAGAACATCTGAACGAATTAATTCATATAACGGTGTAGGCCGTTTGCATTCGATGTTAGTACCGCTAGATTCAAAACACGAATGAAAGCCGCTCAGCCTCCCTCGCCCTTCCACGTGTGTCTCCAAGTAAAATGCTACATATTCTCAGGGATGGATTTCGTAGACAGGAACTGAAACAAATCAATCGTATATATGTGTATGTATATATGTAAGTGCATGTGTTTTGGTCTTGGCAACATGAATGACAATGGTCAGAGACTATTTGAATTTTGCACACACCATAACCTGTGCATCACTAACACATTCTTTGCCAACAAGACATCTCACAAGATATCTTGGAGGCATCCAAGATCTCACCATTGGCATCAGCTGGATCTCATCATTACACGAAGATCCTTTCTGAATTATGTTCAACTGACCCGTAGTTACCACAGCGCGGATTGTGACACAGATCATTCACTAATAAGAAGCAGGATGAGGATTCTGCCTTAAAAATCCATCACTCCAAGAAAATGGGCCGACCATGCATTAACGCTGCCAGAACCTCGGACCCTACACTGCGACAATGTTTTGCTGTTTCTATCAAGGTTGCCCGCAGTAGCTGCCCAACCTCTTCTGTTGAAAGTAGGTGGAATTATATCAGGGAAGCTTTGTATACCATATCAATAGATACTTTCAGCATGAGAGAAAGGCAAAACCCACATTGGTTCAGTGCTGGGCTCTCAGAGCTGGAAACAGTTATCGAAGCAAAGCGTGCAGCTCTGATGCAATACTAGAGTGATTCTTCTACAAAGTCACTCGAAGAACACAGAAAGGCAAGAATTAAAACCCAACTGACTGCCAGACGCTATGCAAATAGGTATTGGCAGGAAATCTGTCAGAGTATCCAGTCAGCTGCAGACAGTGGCGACACCCGTGGGAAGTATGCCGGTTTGAAGAAGGGCCTCGGTCCATCCGCAACCAAGTCAGCTCCTCTGAAATCAACTACAGGATATCTCATCAAGGACCAAAGCAAGCAAACGGATAGATGGATGGAGTACTACCAGGATCTCTACTCACGGGAGACCACGGTAGCTGAGGCTGCAATCGATAGTGTCAAGATCTTGCCAGTCATGTGCGAACTTGACAGTCTGCCATCTATAGCAGAGCTCACCAAGGAGTAACAAGGCTCCGGGAAAAGACGGTATCCCCTTAAAGATCATCAAAACCGGCAAAAACGCCATTCTGCTTCGGCACCTTCATGAGCTTCTGTATCAGTGCTGGGAAGAGGGTACAGTCCCCCAGGATATGCGGGATGCTAACATCATTACGCTTTACAAAAACAAAGGTGACCGTGGTGATTGTAACAATTACCGTGGAATATCTCTTCTAAGCACTGTTGGAAAGGCCTTTGTTCGCACTATCCTGTCCAGTGTCCAGACTGCAACTGCTTGCTTCTCGAATTTATCCAGAATCGTAGTGTGGCTTTAGAAGAAGCAGATCAACTATTGACATGATATTCTCCATACGCCAACTTCATGAGAAGTCCAGAGAGCAGAAAATGCCATTATATATGGCCTTCATTGATCTGACAAAGGCTTTTGATTTGATAAGTAGAAAAGGCCTCTTCATCCTGCTCTAAAAAATCGGATGTCCACGAAAGCTGCTGAGGATCATCAAATATTTCCATGATGATCTGCAAGGCACCATGCAGCACAATGGTTCAACATCAGCCGCCTTGCAAATAAAAAATGGGGTAAAGCGAGGTTGTGCCCTTGCTCCTACATTATTTGGCATCTTCTCGCTGCTGTTGTCACATACCTTTGAGACATCAGATGATGGAGTGTTTCTGCACAGTAAAAGTGATGGGAAACTGTTCAATCTCTTGCGTCTGCGTGCCAAGACCAATATCAGAAGCGTCCTGATCAAGGAGATGCTATTTGCTGATGATGCCGCTCTGGTATCACACACAGAAGAAGCCATACAAAGGCTCATCAACTGTTTTGAGCAAGCATGTGGCTTAGTTATCACCCTCAAAAAGACCAACATCATGGCTCAGGCTACATCGGACATCCCAAACATACATATTGGAGACCACAGAATACAAGAGGTGGAGACGTTTACCTATCTTGGCTCTACCGTCACCTACAACCTATCCCTTGATGATGAGCTCAATATACGCATTGGCAAGGCAGCTGCTGTGATGGCCCAACTCTCCAAACGGGCGTGGGACAACAATAAGCTGACCAAGACCAAAAAATGAAGATTTACCAGGCATGTGTACTTAGCACTCTACTGTATGGCAGTGAGATTTGGACGCCATACACACGCCAAGAGCGTCGCCTAAATATCTTTCACCTGCGCTGCCTCCAGAAAATCCTTGGCATCAAATGGCAGAATCATGTCCCCAACAAAGATGTCCTCAAGCAAGCAGGAATACCAAGCATGTTTGCACTCCTCACACAAAGACGTATGAGATGGCTTGGACATGTTAGCCGTATGGAAGATGGTAGAATCCCCAAGGACTACACAGAATAGGACTACACAGCCACAACAGGAGATGTATTAGGACATGAAATGTAAAAGCCAAACTAGATTATTTTATGCACAACTCCATTATCTCCCGAGACAAAAAGGATGCCAACAACAATATATATGGATTTCGTAGACAGGAACAGAAACAAATCAATCGTATATATATATGTATATATATATGTAAGTCTATGTGTGTGTTTGTGTTACTCCCTCATCACTGCTTCACAACTGCTGTGCATTTATTTACATCCACTTAACTTACTGGTTTCACAAGAACAAACTAATAGAATAAGTACCAGGCTTATCAACATAAAAAAGCACTAGGCTGTGTCTCATATTTTGGTTTGCCCACTCAGTTGTATCTATCAATTTATCTTTGTATGTGTGTGTGTGTGTGTATATCTATATCTATATGTATGTATGTATGTATGTATGTATGTATGTATGTATGTATGTATGTATGTATGTATGTATGTTTGTATGTATGTATGTATGTGTGTATGTATGTATGTATGTATGTATGTATGTATGTATGTATGTATGTATCTATCTATCTATCTATCTATCTATCTATCTATCTATCTATCTATCTATCTATCTCTCTCTCTATATATATATAAATATATGTCCCTTTTGGTCTTGAGAAACGAAAACACAGACACAAACCCAAGGAACTGGACATTTTTCTTAAACATTTTTCTTAAACGGCGAAGGAGCAACAGAAAATGCCGTCTACACTTCAAGGAAGTCAGGCCAGGAAGACAGTAGCAGAGCTCTCGTCGCGGGTCAACGACGGGAGGGAGGAGGAGGAGCAAGAGAAAGGGAGAGAAGAAAGAGGAATGGTTGTGAGGAAAGCAGAAAGAATGAAGAATGAGTGAGAGGGAGAGAGAGAGTGAAGAATGAGAGAGAGGGAGAGACAGTTAAGTAGAAGAAAAGGAAATCAAAGAATGAAGGCTGAGAAAGGGATGGGACAGAAAGGTTAAGAGTGCACATCAAAATTAATATCAAGAACAATCTTACTTAGAAAGGGATGCGTGCGTTCCGTCATATAATATATTAATAAATAAAACATATGCATATATATATACATATATGTACGTACCTACCTCTACATGTATATATACACGCATATATGAGTACAGGACACCAAAAAAACGTCGAACACAATGAGAAACGAAAACACAGACACAAACCCGAGGAACTGGACATTTTTCTTAAACAACAAAAAATAGAGTATAGGACAAATAACACAAGGAAAAAACCCCTTCTTCAGTCGCCATGGTATATATATATATATATTTCTTCTTTCTTCTCTTCTCTTTTTTTCATTTTCTTTCCTTACGTGCAATTACGTCTTTTTTATTGTTTTATAATTTTTTGTTTTTTTATTGTTTATAATCTTATTGCTTTTATAAAGTATTGTTTTTATACACGAACACATATACACACATACTCACATACCCACGAACACACACATACCTCCCACACACCACACACATACAACATACATACATGCACATATACGCACACATACTTCCACACACATACACACACGCATACATACACATATACACCCACCCACGCGCACACACACATATGCGCGTACACAAACACACGCGTACACAAACGTACACACACACAGGGGAATGCACAGAAACCTATCCCACCCAACCCTACGCACACACAGACACACATACCTTTAGACACACATACATGAACGTACACACAACCACATACACGCACATACTCAAGCACACGCGCGTACACACGATAAAATGAACACAACCTGACACACGTCTCCACGTTCTCACACACACATATACACACGTACATACACACACACACACACACACGCACACACACATATACACACGCACGCACATACATACACACACACACACACACACTACAAACAAAACACACACACAATACATATACATACACACAATATATGCCTACACGCGCACACACACATATACACACGTACATACACACACACCAGCACAGATGCCCACATATACCTCTAACAAACAATACTCATACAGATCAGCACACAATAATACACACATGGTCACAGATACACACGCACATACACGCACGTAAGCACACACACGCACACAAGCACACGAACGCACATTACGCCTACACAACTCCAAAACACACACGCATACACAAATTCTCATACACACCTATACATATACATACACACAATATATGCCTACACGCGCACACACACGTACACATAGGTAGACACATATAGACACAGACACACACACGCACACAAAAACATGCGCACACATACGAACACGAATGCACACACCCAACATTCACAACCCCACGGATACACGTATATACACCCACATACGCTTACACACACATACATACACACATACATGCACACACAACTACACGCACATACGACACGCACGCACATACATACACACACACAAATGAACCCACACATAGATCTCATACACACAGTACACAATTATACATACGCACACACAATTATACATATATGTGGACACACATACGCACGTACAAGCACACACGCACACATGCACAAAGTAAAGCATAGTTATTCGCCACACACACAAACTCTACACATACACACACGAACACGCACATACATACACACACACACACACACTACAAACAAAACACACACACAATACATATACATACACGCACACACATACTTCAAACTAGCAGTACCTCCCACTGACCATGGGTAGACACAAGAGCCACTCCTAATTCCTTCTTCCTTGACCTTAAACAATACTAAGCCCTACAACACACATAGATTTACAGCCACAACCACACACACACACACACACGCACACACACACACGTGTTTTCATTGACCACATACACACATACACACGCACGCACACGCAGACCTTCGCGCACGCACATACCCACACTTACACACACATACCTTCTCTTGCACTCTCCTGTCTGTGAAAGAACTTTTCTTCACCCATTTCCTTCCGGTCATTCAAAATGTGACCGCGTGTGTACCGTTGGCGATTTTTTCTCCTCCGTCTTCCCTTCTCTGGATCTTTCCTTTTCCTATGTTTCTGACGAAGAACTCCGCTCGAAACGTAAAACCCTCCTTCTTCCCTTCCTTCCTGAGCGTCAAATAATACTATATTTGTTCCACGTCCTCGCGTTGTTGTGTTTTCTCTTTGTGTTTTCATGTTTGGATTAACTATATATATATATATATATATATATATATATAACACCCTAATGCATTATTTCTAATTCAATGGTACAACGGTGCAACAGTTTGCTTTGACATACACTTACATTGTGATTTCTGCAATGTGGTGCAGAAATCGTCAAGTAAATGAGAGGCATCTTTGCCTCCACTGATTCAGTTGCAAAGTGTTGAGTAAAGTTATTTGATTGCAGACGTCTTTTCATTCTTTTTATTATCACTGGGTCACACATAGTCCCCAGATGGTAACATTGATTTCAAGGCTTTCCCAAATGAGTGACTGGTTATTCAAAGACATTTATAGATTGTAAATTTATTCTCTCCAGTTACGTATCACTATAGTGGTCATTTGCAAACTCCAGAGGTGACACTTTCATTTCTCCTTGGCCCCCACGTCACACAGTTGTTAATGTTTATTTCAGTTGGGTCACGCCCTTCCAATTACTATAGATTCGTAATGCATCTTACGGCTGTGCCTGTCACCTGGATGGTGAGGAATCCTACATTGGGAGTGGTAACGACTAGGATAGGGTAACTGTCTGCTTATTGTGATCATTCGTCTTTTGGTTTCCTGTAGCTTTGCTCTCTTTTACAAATCCAATGAACATATATTTCCTATTTCAAAGAAATTCAAACAATAGATATAAGACCCAAGTTAAAAAGATTCTCAACAATTCAACTTCTCTGGTTGACATTAAGATGCCCACTCCCATCAGGTGCCTTAACTCTCACATTTTAGAGCTCCATGACCTTCATTTTTCAGGAGCAAAATCCTTTTAACAGGTTCAATAAGACTGGAATTTTGGAATATGCGCATAAAAATCAGTAGCATGGGATACATGTGGCACGATTACAATTTTTTAGGGTGTGTAAAGAGGGAAATAACCCTCATCTGCAATTTTGATGAAATTCGAAACAGATATCCAGTTCATTACAGAAAATATAACAGAAAAGTCTAATTCTTCAAGTGAATGTAACCGGGCTCTCTCTCCCCGAACCCGCCCTGTAGTCTCCCGCCTCCCTTTTCCCCTCACTTACCACCCCACGACCCTACCTCTCCAACGCACCATTCTTCGAGCTTTCCGGCATCTCCAGTCCGACCCGTCCACTTCACACCTCTTCCCTAACCGACCCCTCCCCTCTTTCAAACGAGCCCATAACCTTCGAGACCTTTTGGTCCATAGCTCCTTCCCTGACCCTACCTCCCAACCTGGCTCGTTCCCCTGCTCCCGCCCACGTTGCCGCACTTGCCCTTACCTCTCCAACACCACCCTCCTCACTGGCACCCATCACCGACCCTATCCCATCATCAACTCCTTCATCTGCACCTCCAGCAATATTATCTATTGCGTATCTTGCTCTCTTTGCCATTCCCTGTACATCGGACAAACGGGACGCCGCTTGGCTGACCTTTTCGCGGAACACCTCCGTGACATCCGCCTTGCCAACGACACACCGGTCTCACGCCATTTCCGCTCCACCGGTCACTCCTTGCAACACCTGTCTGTGTTCGGTTTGTCCTTGCACAGAGGCCATCCGGATTCCCGTTTGCGCCGTGAACAGGAATTAATCTTCTCTCTTCGCTCTTTCACGCCATTTGGTCTCAGCTCTACCCCCTCCTAATCTAACCCCCTCTCCCCCCTCCTCATGTAACCTCCCCCCGACCCCTACTTCTCTTCAGTCCTTCATCCTTTCACCCCTACACCTCTTCCCTTCTTCCCTCTTTCTCTCTGCTCCCTCACTCCCCTTCTCTCTCTCTCTCTCCCCCTCTCTCTCTATCCTCCCTCCTCCTCTCCCCTCCTCTTCTCCTCTCCTTCCTTCTCCCCCTTCCCCCTCCTCTTCTCCCCTCTTCTCCCCTTTCCTTCTCCCCCCTCGCCCTCACCCCTCATCTCTCCTCTCTCTCCCCCTTACCCCCCCTCTCCCCCTCTCCCCTCATCTCCTCTCTCTACACTACACCATACGACTTTACACATCACCCCTCCTCATCTCTCCTCTCCCCCTCATCTCCTCTCCCCCTCATCTCCTCTCTCTACACTACACCATACGACTTTACACATCACATCATATATACATACACACGTCCAGACCTCTCATACGCACTAATACTCTCTCATACACACATACACTCTTATGTAGGTCATTTAACCCTATTATCTCCCCTAATTTCGCTCTTGCGTCTCACGTTTGATCTTTGACTTCTGGCCGAAATCAGATCGCCATGTTGACTCGCTAGCCTCTGCACGCATTTTTTTTCTCTCCTTCTTTCTGTGTTTCTTTTCTGTGTATCTTTCTGTTGAAGAGCGTAGGCTCGAAACGTAAAAGACTTGTTTTATTTATATTCCTGAGCGCCATACTAATACAATTGTTTGTTTGTATTCCACCTGCCTTCGTCTTTTGTCTATTTTCATAAAGCTTCCCGTTATATATATATATATATATATAATAACAAAATAATAAATAAAACATATGCATATATACATACATATATGTACGTACCTACATCAATATGTATATAGACATGCATATATGTGTACAGGACACCAAAAAAAAAACGTGGAACATAATGAGAAACGAAAACATGAAAACAAAACCAAGGAAAATGACATTTTTTTAAACAACGAAAAAACAGAGTGCAAGACATACAACACAAGGAAAATTCCCCGAAACACGGAGAAGACGAAACAGAGGCGGCTGAAGAGGGGGAATGAATAAACATCTTTTAAAATTGCATTTTCAAACCTTCTTTCATATATACATACATATATATATATATACACACACATATATATATATATATATATATATATATATATATATTATGTGAAATAGAAAGATGAATAATCTTGTTGTAGATTAATCAAAAGTTAACCGATACCTTAGTAGCAAAAATCATAGCAGTAAACAGCACGGTTGGAGGTACAACCATCTGGCGTTGCAATAATGTTTTTATATATATATATATATATATATATATATATATATATATATATATGTATATGTGTATATATATATATAGGTGCAGGAAACCGGTCATATACATGTATATATATATGACGGGCTCGACCTAAACCCCAACCTGACACGTCCACAGTTCTTCGTCTGGCCGAACTTGTTCTTTCCCCCAACTGCTTCTCGTTCGCGGGTGAGTTTTACCAAAAGTTCTCGGCAGTGACCATTGGAACGAGAATGGGCCCCAACTATGCGAACCTGTTCGTTGGCTAAGTTAAGGCCCAAATATTTTCAAGATTCACTGGTCCCACTCTCGAACTATACAGTCGTTATATTGATGACTATATCGGTGCGACCTCTATCTCCCGCGAACAACTAGACTCCTTCCTCTCTTTTGTCCAATCTTTCCATCCTGCCCTTTAATACTCCTGCACCATTTCCAACACTTCGTCGCATTTCTACTACTCTCACTACCTCCATCCTCTACAAACACACTGACTCACACTCCTACCTTATCATCTCCCCTTCCACCCTACTCACGCCAAGCTCTCCATCCTCTACTCTCAATTCCTCCGTCTGTGCAGGCTCTGCAGTGATACCCATGACTTTGAGACTCATTCTGAACTCATGGCTCGCCACTACATCCTTCGTGGATATTTCTTCACCACTATCCACACAGCCTTTGTCAAAGCACGTTCCATAGACCGTTCCCCTGCTCTTTCTCCCTGCACCTGCTCCATCGTTGCCCGTCTCCCGTTTCCCCACACCTACCACACTTCCACCCCGCCCCTCCAACGTGCGATTCTCCGAGCTTTCGGCAAATCCAGTCCGGCTCCTCCATCTTGCACATCTCCAACCTAGCTCTTCCCTCTTTAAAACGGGCCCACAACATGCGTGACTTCCTAGTCCACAGTTTCTTCCCTAACCACACCTTCCAACCTGGCTCGTTCCTCTACTCCCGCCCACGCTGCCGCATTTGTCCATACCTCCCCAACACCACCATCCTCACAGGCACACATCATCGTCCCTATCACATCACTGACTCCTTTACATGCACTTCTAGCACCGTCATTTACTACATTGCCTGCTCTTTCTATCCTTCTCTGTACGTCGGTCAAACGGGATACCGCTTCGCTGACCGGTTCGCGGAACACCTCGGAGATATTAGACTCGGCAACGACACCTCTATCTTGCGCCATTTTCGCTCTACCGGTCATTCATCACAACACCTGTCTGTGTTCGGATTGTTTTCGCACAGGGGCCATCCGGACTACCGCCTTCTCCATGAACAGAGATTAATCTTCTCTCTTCGCTCCTTTGCCCCTCCACTCTCCTCTCTTCATCTGACACCTACTTCCTCTCTTCAGTCCTACTCACCGCTCCTCTCCTCTTTTGCCCTGACACCTACTTCATCTATTCACTCCTACCCACCTTCTCTCTTCATCGTTACCCCTTCATCCACACCCCACCCCTTCACATCCCAATCCCACCACCCCACCCCTATACATCCCACTCCCACATTTCCCACCCACACATCCAACCCCCACATACCCCACCCCGCCCTCACATCCACACACCCACTCTCACATTCCTACACCCCACCATCGCATCCCCACCCGAACACCACCACACCACATAACACCAATCACACCACCCCGCACACATTAACACTGACCCATTCCAGCACCCACACCATCATCTACACACCTACACACGCACACATCCACACGTCAAGGTAGACGGAAACTGAAAGAATTCCGTCGTATACATACACACACACACACATATATGTATGTATGTACATATTTATGCATATGTTTGTGTGTCTGTGCTTGTCCCTCCACCATCGCTTGACAATAAGTCCTGGAGTCGATTTGTTCGACTAAAGGCAGTACACCAGCATTGTTGCAGTCAAACGACTGAAACAGGTAAAAGAATATATATATATATATATTTTTTTATATATAGAGGGCATTATTATACATACATGCCACACGCTAATAGGGACATTAGTCATTTCTACCAAAAATTTTACTAATCATACCCAATGCAATTTTTCAAAGCAAGACATTTAAAAAAATGACTAAATTCATTTTTTTAAATGTCTTGCTTTGAAAAATTGCATTGGGTATGATTAGTAAAATTTTTGGTAGAAATTTTTGGTAGAAATGTCCCTATTAGCGTGTGGCATGTATGTATAATAATGCCCTCTATATATAAATTAATATGTTCAATAAGAAAGAATTATTTTCGAAATTTTTCTCTTATGAGGTTTTTCACGCTATCTACCTGATAATTTCTTGTTAAGATTCCTTATTAAGAAGTTATCCTTAATTGTTATATATATATATATATATATATATATATATAGGTGAGAAAGTTGGTGTGTGAAAGCACGTTGTTGGATATATAAAAAATAGAAAAGAGTGAAAAACTACAGAAGGCTTGTTTTATAAGGTTGAAGAATATATTTAAGTCGTTATGTTAGAAAAATGTTAGAAAATTTTGTGTATAGTAACATAGTTTTTGGAGAAATAACCGGTTTCGTGTAAACTTGTTTTATACTCTGGAATGAAAACACAGATAAACTCCTAAAATTCAAAAACCTATTGAACAGCGTCCACCCAAAATATACAGTTCACAATGGAGTACAACCAAAAGGAGCTTCCATTCTTAGATATACTGATTAAAAAAAAATTAACCTAAAAATAGAAACAGGCATATTCTACAAAACCACAGACGCCAAACAATACCTACTTTTTTATTCATGCCACCCAAGACACACAAAAACAAACATCCCTTTCAACCTTGCAAGAAGGATATGCACAACAGTGTCAGAACAAAATACCAGGAACTTTAGACTACAAGAACTCAACAACACCCTTATTGACAGACACTACCCAGTTCAACTCATAGAGGATGGGATCAGACGTGCAACAGAAATCGACATAGAAACTTTGAGAAAAGTTCAACACAACAACACACCTTCCCCGAAAATACTACCTTACATATCCACATACAACCCTAGAAACAAAGAAACCTTCACCATCATCACCCAGAATTTACCAATACTTCATAAGGACCCCACATTAAAGGAAATTCTAAACATACATAAAATCATTAAAAGCTACAAACAATCTAAATCACTAAAAATGATTCTCACAAAGGCAAAATTGTTTTCTGAAATTGCGGATGCAAAAGTAAAAAAATGTGGTAGACCAAACTGCGCAACATGCCCAAACTTTCTAGAAGGATCGGAATTCCTTTTCAAAGAGGGACAAAAATTCAAGATCAAATCTAATTTTACTTGTGCTTTTGAAAACATAATTTATGTCATAAGATGCTCGGGCTGCCACCAAAACTCCGTAGGGTCCACGGAATTATTACTCAGACGCAGATGCACTCTGCATCGACAACAGATTGCATTCCCAGAATACAGAATGATACCCTTTAGTGAGCATATTGAGAAATGCGCAAAGCAACTACTATCACAATTTTTAATCTTTCCATTTTATCAATGTGCCATTGGAACACCAACACAAATTAGATTAAACAAGGAAACATTCTTCATTGAAAAATATAAGCCTAAACTTAACCATTCTAACATTCTTACACAGAGAAACTCATCTCATTGAAAAAAAGAAAAAATATAAAGCGATTATCTCACTTATACCGGAAGAAATCCCTGATTACCTCCCCCTGCTTGGAACTCTTCTTTGCACTACATAACGAAGACATGGCACGATGTAGGCAAAGAAATTTGAGAAATTTGAAAAGTTTACACGGTTTCTCCAAAAACTGTTACTATACACAACAGTTTATAACATTTTTCTAACATAACGACATAAATATATTCTTCAATCTTATGAAACAAGCCTTTTGTAGTTTTTTCACTCTTTTCCATTTAGTATATATATATATATATATATATATATATATATATATATATATATATATACATACATATTTTAATATATACATACATACTTACATTCACACCCACCCACATCATACATATATATATATATATATATATGAATGGTTAAATAGCTGGATGGTTGGGTGGCTGGATGGCTGCATGGCTGGAAGGATGTTTAGAAGTATATGTTTATAAATGTCTCATTTCCATAGAGTCACGCTTCGTGGAATATAGAGCAATATTTCATGCTGACAGGTTTAATGTTCTACTTGTTTGTTTCTGCATGTATTATTGTGCTGAGTTTATTCTCAGTTTCAGCACTGAGTTTCATAATCGGCGCTGTTCACCTAACTGAAACGTAAACTTATTGTATTTGTATAAAAAAATATGACAAACTTGGATGTTTAAGGACACAAAAAAATGTGTTAACCTACAAACGAAGAAAAAAGTTATGAAAATAAATTTATGAAAAAACCCGAACAACGAAAACAAATTTATAATAAAAGAATGTGTATATATACACATAATTTCACACACATGCGCCCACATGCTCATGCGCACACACATACATATACCAGTAACGACACCAGACATCATGGAAGGACGGTTAAATAACATACACGATATGTCAAAACTTTCGTCGTACAACTGTGGCCTGTCATTTTTCCATGTAGTTGCTTGCTTATTTAATTATATTTTCTTTATAAAACCAAAGCAATTTATGAAATAGAACAGATTGATGGTATTATCTGATATCCAAATGTTTCAAGGTTAGGACCTCTTCCTCAGGAAATCATTAGAGAAAAGTTATTCGCTGGTTACTCTCTCCTGTAGTGTGTATGTATTTGAATGTATCATTATAGTAACCAATCGGCTCCGTTCTGTTATAAATAAATGGGGTATGTTTTTTTAATTAAAAGAGCCTCTTTTATTCTGAAGTACCCAAAATGTCTTTCTGTTGCTTCAATAAAAGCCTGGACGTCCTGAGAGGTGTTTTTTGACTGAAGACAGATTAGCATGGAAATGTTCCTTTATCGGTATATGCAATTGTCTAATGATGCTTCTGATGTAGAATTCCTTGCATCTGGTGCAGTTGATTGTTTTTACACTACGTTGGACAACAGACATGTATCTACATTTTTGATCGAGCAGTTGGTGTTGTTTTGTCTTAGCTTGCATTTAGTTATAAACTTCCCCAGGGAAGGTCCGAAGTATGCCAATTGTATATTCAATCCCTCTCTACAGATCTCATAGTGGATAACAGCAGCTGATTTTTCATTAAAATGTGACATTTTCACAACACATATGTTATGATTGGATGTGTAGAATTCGCGAGGTGTCTGGTGGTGTGTTGGCGTTTAGTGAAATAATATGAATTGCCGTTCTCCTTCGGGGTCTTTTTGAATCGCACGGTGTTGATGTGTTTGCTTTCTGCCTCCCTTGCGTTTCTTATGAATCTCATTTCTAATATAGGCTATCTATGCTATGAGAGGTAGGAGTGCACTGAAATGTAAAAATAGGGTCTTATATATATATATATAGATATATATATATATATATATATATATATATATATATATATATAGATATATATATATTATATATATATATATATATATATATTATATATATATATATATAATTGTCGCTTTTTACATTAGAGTACTATAGAGAGTCAAAGGATAGAGAAAGTAAACCTCGGCTTCTCATTAAAAGACATTCCCATACCAACCAAGAACGAATATTTAAAGCAACTATCAGCCAACACAAGCTCCTACATAAGAAGTATGAGATGGAAAGCATCCTTCTACGACAAGAAAAACAGCACACAGGAATACCAGAAGGAAGAAAACGCACTCAAAAAGAGTTCAAATCTCTGAGAAACCCACTAGCAAATCAACACCCGACGCAATTCGAAGGAGAACTATGCAAAATAATAAAAACATCAAAATCAGGAAATACCCAACAAGAAACAACGAACACCAACAGAAACTGGAAAAACTACTGGAGGCTTTTAAAAATACAAACGGAATACTAGTGCCTGCGGACAAAACCGGTGGCCTTTATATTGTAAACACCATACTATATGATAATTTGATTAGAAAAGAAATACTTAGCAAATACAAACATACACCCAACAACACCTTAACTAATATAAACAACAAAGGATATGAAATAGTAAAAAAGACTAGAGATAGAAGATAGGACGGAACCACATGTCCCAAGAAAACATAGGATAAATCTTAAACACAATAAAAATAACTTTGATAGTGAGTCAATGTCAGATTAATAAATCCATCGAAATTGGACATAGGACTATAAGCAAAAGCATCATACATAAAATGATGCCCCCAACTCAAAATCAATATTAGACTTTCCTGATGGTCAGATACTCAGGATGTAATTGGATGGTTTGAAAAAATAGAAAAGAACAAAAAACTCCAAATTTATACAATTTATGCAATTAGATGTAGATAACCACTACTCCACCCACAATTAACCTTATAATACTCAATAAAGCACTCATACTTGCAATGAAAAATTCTAGCCTATCTAAGTCAGATGTAGATATGATGTTAACAGCAGGAGAAACCGTCATTGATTATGACAACAAACTATGGACTAGATCAGTTAGAATGAATTCCTTCGACATACCAATGGGTTCGAGTGACTCAGCTCAGGTCACGGATATCGTAGGAATTTACATCTTATTCCATATCAAATCCTCATTCCCACAAATAACGGGGGCTCTATACGATGTCCTTTTCGTAATAAATAATTCTACTAAAGTAGAAATAGAAAAATACAGAAAAAAGTACATAAATTATGTAAAAGTTTCGATCTATCTATAACCATTAGCGTAAGGCAGTTTCTTAGATGCTAATTAGATATTACTTGGATGCTATTAACGTAGAAACAGGGATGTATCAACCATACCACAAACTGAACGAGTCTTAGACACATAGATGTAAAGTCCAATTATCCACCATCCATAATCAAAGGAATAGTTAGGAATTTAGCCACCAGTATATATCGCGTCTGTCAGCCACCGAAACAACATTCAACATACATTCACCTTACTACACTGAAATACTAGCTAGGGCCGAGTATATGGAAAATAATCAAATTCACGCCTGGAGAAGCCCTAAATAATACTAATACCCACGCATCGAAAGTAGATAACACAGCAAACACATAACAATAAAAACACAAAATAAACAAGATAGGAAAAATAAACAAAACCCAAAAGAATAACAATAATAACAAAAACGACGCACAAAATGCCAATAACACACAAAATAGGTTAAAGGAACCAAACAAAAATTATTAAAATTTCGAGGTCTTATGGTATAACCCAATTTTCAGATTTCAAATGTTATCGAAGATAGTTAAACAATTCCTTGCAGCGTTAGATAGGTGTTTCTCTAAAACACATAAATACCATCGTATCTTCAACATGCACACAGTGAAAGTATCATACGCCACGTCGAACAACATGGAGTAGTACATACACAAATACAACAATAAAAAGTACACATGCAAACAACAACCATAGACAATGAACAAACAGAGCAAAATAACACAGGGCACAGGAACGATAACGAAAATAAACAGGATAGGAATCACAACACATGGATAGCGACCCCGACAGTTATAATAGGATCCAAACAAAAACTCAAAAAAGACTCAGCAAAACAGACAATAGCATCAAGAACTGCTAAGACACTGCTAAGCAACCGGAACATCACAATATCAAATACAAAAGTTACCAAATAACTACCAAAATAATAATAGTGCAAATCATGGCAGCCGTCGCAAGAAATATGCATGTCCGCTTTATGAACCAATGCATGCAAAAAGAAAAGAAACATCATATATAAATGCAAAATCACTAAACCACTACATAAATACGCTTACATAGGAGCCTCCGAAACCAATTCAAGGCCCGTTATCGCAACCACATCTCCTCATTCAAAGAGATGAGCCGGCGACTCGCAATATCACAATCGGACCTAATATAGAGATTCAAAGAAGGAAAAATATAAAATAGAATGGGCAATAATAAAAGAATGCACACACATTAAAATTGTCTAAACCCCATTTTCAGCCATAACTTTTACCAGGTTTGACGTATTTTGTTCAAACTTGATGCCGATGTTACTAAGGAATCGTCGGATCTTTGACTGTTTAAAGTTCCCCCCCCCCCAAAAAAAGTCGATGAGTGGAAAAATTGGTAAACCGATACCTTATGGGATTTCCCAATCAAATTGTCTGCAACTCACTTTCAGCCAAACGTTTACCAATTCAAATGGATTTTGCACAAATTTGATGTCGGTGTTGGTTAGTTTGGTTTGAAACAAAGCGCTTGATTAATTTAATGATGATCTCAACTTAATCCCGGACAACGCCGGGCTATACTGCTAGTGTAAATATATATATGTAAATATATATGTATATATATATATATATATATATGTGTAAATATATATATATATATATATATATATATATATATATATATATATATATATGTATATATATATATATATATATATATATATATATATATATATAGAAATTCGGGGTGAGTACTTGATAATTATAAGCACCTGTGTATACCGTTTGGTGGTGTAGGTGGTGGAGTAAATTGATCAAAATAAAATAAAAACATGATGCGAAGGATTCAGCGGTACATATGTTTCGGGCCTTTATTAGACAGATTTATAACAATGCATAATGTATGTCTGTGGCCTTCTTCAGCCGCGCACAACAGCTTCCACAAGGACATGTGTTACATCAAAAATTCTTGGTTGGGGATGCAAATCCTCTCATTCACGTACGACATAATGCGGCAGCAGCATAGAATTGAAGCGTCCATCTCTTTCTTCTCTCAATGTAGAATGAGGAAAATTGGATGTTGAGGTAATGTAAATAAATAAATACATATATAGAGGTGAAGGTGGAGGGGCGAGAGTTCGGGACGAGGGATAAAAAATGTATAAAAAGTGTAAGTATAGAATAATATAAAAATGTAGAGGATAAAGATATAAAGAGTTGTAAGGAGATGTAAAGGGGGTATAAAGAAATATAAGAAATATAAATAAATGTAAAGGCATAAGGTTATAAAGTAAAAATAGAAATAGAAATAAAAGTAAAAAAACCTGATAAAACCATGATATAAAAGTGTAAAGAAGTAAAGATAAGGGATGTATAGAGGTTACGGACCAAGCATGGTGGTCAGGAGATTGATAAAATTTAGTTGTAGAATTGTCAGTAAATCAACAGTTTCGTCTGGGGACTTAATGCGTTGTAAATATGTATGTGTGCGTACACACACGTACGCGGACGCTCGTATATTCAAAAGGTGGATCCATAGGTAAGTAAATAAATAAATATAGAGGTGTAAAGCGATAAGTTAGGGGTAAGAATGAGGGTAAGGGTAAAGATTAGAAATAAAAATACAGTATAAAATAAGAAATACAATGTAATAGTTAGAAATGAAGTATAAGAAATAAAAATTATAAGAGTTAAGGTAAAGGATGAAAATGAAATGAGAATAAATGGAAGTAGAATAAAAGTAAAAATAAAATTAAAAATAAAAATAAATGGAAGTAGATAAAAGTAAAAATAAAAGTAAAAATAAAATAAAATAAAATAAGATAAAATAAGATAAAATAAGATAAAATAAAATAAAATAAAATAAAATAAAATAAAATAAAATAAAATAAAATAAAATAAGATTAAATAAAATAAAATAAAATAAAATAAAAAAGATAAAAATATAATTTTGTAAAGTTAACATGAGATGAAGGTGGTTGAAGTTAGAGGTGTGTGTTAAACGTAGGGGCGGGCGGGGGAACTGAAAATTGGAAGGGTGGGAAGTGGAGTTTGGCGGTGTGCGTTCAACATCTGAGTTAGAAATGTGAAAGGGTATAGATGTAGGGAATTAAAGAGACTACATAGGGAGGATATGGGTGTAGGAGAAGAAATATTTAGGGAAAAGAAGTCATATGTGGGAGACAAAATTTGTATATATAGGGGAAAATGCAGGGAACCGTATATGCACATACACACACCACACACACACAACACACACACACGCACATGTATATATATATGTATGTGTACACATACGTACACGTATGTGCACATACATACGCATACACACACACACACACACACACATACACACGCACATATAGGAAAGCGGGATGTGCTGGAGCCGACAGGTTGCACCGGGTGGGAGGAAATTGCATGGGGGAGTTGGTATAAGACCTAAGCATTGTAGTATTTGAAAGTATTAATAAGTTTATGTATACAGGATGGTTTGAACTCTGACCTTTTGTTAATAAGATTGTGTTTGTCTTTGAATTTCAAGATGTTCACGAGTTCTACACAGAATAGTTGACATCCTGCTCTATTATTTAAATAAGGTGCAGCTGATCCGATGATGGACCATCTGAGTTTGAAGTCTATGCATTTGTCTTTTAATTCCCAAATTCTTTTAGAGAGGGAGGTGCTGTTAGCCTTATGTCTGTGTCTCAGCGAGGACCGGTGGTTGTAGTATCTGGATTTCCAGGAGGTTGAGCAACCAATATAGGTGAGTGTGTTAAACTGAGTACTCACCTCACATGAGTATATTACGTTTTTCGCCCTACGTTTTCCTCCCACCCGGTGCAACCTGTCGGCTCCAGCACATCCCGCTTTCCTATATGTGCGTGTGTATGTGTGTGTGTGTGTGTGTGTGTGTGTGTGCGTTTTTATCGATGATGGACCATCTGAGTTTGAAGTCTATGCATTTGTCTTTTAATTCCCAAATTCTTTTAGAGAGGGAGGTGCTGTTAGCCTTATGTCTGTGTCTCAGCGAGGACCGGTGGTTGTAGTATCTGGATTTCCAGGAGGTTGAGCAACCAATATAGGTGAGTGTGTTAAACTGAGTACTCACCTCACATGAGTATATTACGTTTTTCGCCCTACGTTTTTATCCTACTTCCATTTATTTTTATTTTTAATTTTATTTTTACTTTTATTCTACTTCCATTTATTCTCATTTTCATTTTCATCCCTTACCTTAACTCTTATAATTTTTATAATTCTTATACTTCATTTCTAACTATTACATTGTATTTCTTATTTTATACTGTATTTTTATTTCTAATCTTTACCCTTACCCTCATTCTTACCCCTAACTTATCGCTTTACACCTCTATATATGTTTATTTACTTACCTATGGATCCACCTTTTGAATATACGAGCGTCCGCGTACGTGTGTGTACGCACACATACATATGCACGCGCATATATGTACATGCATACTTCGATATCTTATAGCTATACCCGTGTGCGCGTGTGTCTCTGTGTGTGTGTATATGAGTGTATATGTGCACGCACATACGGACACACAGCCGTGTGTGCGTGCGCATGTTGACATGAGTACGGGATTCTTTACTTACGTTCTTATACACATCCTTTAATATCTTATACCTGAACCTAGAGGCGTGGGCATATACGTGTGTGTATGTAGTGATGGGCGCGCGTATATACATGTGAGCGTGTACGCGCGTAATGTCCGTGTATATATGTGGATATTCTGTTGTATGTATGTGTGTGTACGCGCGTGCGTGTGGGGTGCGTGTGTGTTTATGTACGTGTTTACGCGCGAGTGCGTGTGTATGCTTATAGGCTTGGAGGCGTATATGTACGCGTGTATGTGGGTGTATGTTCCATGATGATATGTATGTACTAGAAGTCCATTTAATTCAAGGAACCAGATTAAATGCTCATCAGCTCTGATTTACAACGCATTAAGTCCCCAGACGAAACTGTTGATTTACTGACAATTCTACAACTAAATTTTATCAATCTCCTGACCACCATGCTTGGTCCGTAACCTCTATACATCCCTTATCTTTACATTCTTTTACACTTTTATCATGGTTTTATCAGGTTTTTTTACTTTTATTTCTATTTCTATTTTTACTTTATAACCTTATGCCTTTACATTTATTTATATTTCTTTATATTTCTTTATACCCCCTTTACATCTCCTTACAACTCTTTATATCTTTATCCTCTACATTTTTATATTATTCTATACTTACACTTTTTATACATTTTTTATCCCTCGTCCCGAACTCTCGCCCCTCCATCTTCACCTCTATATATGTATTTATTTATTTACATTACCTCAACATCCAATTTTCCTCATTCTACATTGAGAGAAGAAAGAGATGGACGCTTCAATTCTATGCTGCTGCCGCATTATGTCGTACGTGAATGAGAGGATTTGCATCCCCAACCAAGAATTTTTGATGTAACACATGTCCTTGTGGAAGCTGTTGTGCGCGGCTGAAGAAGGCCACAGACATACATTATGCATTGTTATAAATCTGTCTAATAAAGGCCCGAAACATATGTACCGCTGAATCCTTCGCATCATGTTTTTATTTTATTTTGATCAATATATATATATATATATAATATATATATATATATATATATTATATATATATATATTAGTGAGGGAAGAAATGGAGCTGAACGAAGATTTTACAAAATTCCTTTTTATTATTTTCTACACATGTTTCAAAGGCTGCAAATTCCCTAATTCGGATTGAATAAGGAGACCATTTTGCAGCATTCTCTTCAGGAAAATCCAGGAACTTAAATCTCCAAACAAATGCGCAGCAAGCTTTTCGAACAAACGCTCCCTAGGAGCCCATGGTAAGAATGGCACAAGACTGCCCCTACCACAAGCCTTCCACTAACTTAAAGTATGTCAGTGTTTTCTCGAACCACGCTAAAACTATAACAGACAATTTGGTTAAAAATGTTTCTCAAAGATTAACTAATTTGTCTGCCAATGTCGACATTTTTAGGCAGAAAGCGGAATTTTATAATGCCGCCCTGTCTAAAGCCGGTTATAGGGAGAAGGTAGTATATATAGATCCGGCCCTTCCGATGCCAGCATTCTGTCATCAGGATAGGGCCAGCTACAATAACATGAATAATTTAAGTAGTGATGGTAGCCTGAGGAATGTCGAAACAAGTACATCTAGAATAAATATAGATGACATAAATAATTTGCGGTCCAGGGGAGGCCATAGTAAGCCAAAACCTATTATTCAACCTAGAAATACCCACCTTAATGTCAGAGTTGGCTCCACGACCCAGTACAAAAACAGGAATAAATATATTTGGTTTGTAATTCCCTTTGGTAAACAAATAAGATCTAACCTACCCCTGCAGTTTCGCCAAGTTTCGCCAAGTTTCGCCAGTTTCGCCAGTAATTTTCCCAGAAATTCCAGATATTACGCCACTGTTAACTCACACAAAGTTAGGATAGCCTTCTCCAATACTAAAAATCTCTCACAGATAATTTCCTCCCATAACAATAAGCTGCTAAATAAGACCCTCTCACCCACGTTCGGAGACGCAGCTCCGTCTAATGCCAGAATAACGCGCAGTAATAATAATAATAATAAAATGATAATAGAACCGACACAGAGATTAGCAATCTCCATACCAGCCATGGAGTTAATAATAGGAATAAGGATAGGAGCAATGGTGACGGCATTAACGTTAGTAATGGGAATAGGGATGAGAGCACTGCCCGAGTCATTAAAGTAGAGAGTCCCAATAACAATTTTAGCAGCGGGTTTAACAACAGTAGCATCACGGACATTAGCAATCACAGCGATCTCAGTGGCAGGGAATATACAGGTGATATTCCATTAAATAGTATTGATAATGGGGTGTATAATGTCGAAGACAGCCGTAGTTCTTACAATCATCATAGTAATAAGAACGCCGTATTAATATCGGAAGCCAATCCCAATAGAATAAGGTTCTTATCTAGTAATTCCAAGATTAGAAATGCCATTTACCAATGCAGAGTTTATACTGAATCAGATGTCTACTTGTATATCGGAGCGTCATCATCAAAATTGGCCGTGAGAATATCGAACCACTTCACAACGTTTCGCGATTTTGGAAAACAACACGCGACCGGACTAAGTAAATTAATCTGGCGTTTGAAGAACGCGAATTCAGCCTTTAGACTGGAATGGTCGATTTTATCGGTGTCTGTACCGTTTGATAGAGGCAAAAGAATCTGTAATCTTTGCAACTCTGAACTTTTTCACATTTTGTTCGCACGAGGGCAGTTAGTTAACTGGATTTTGCAAAACCCTTTTAGATGTCCCCACTGGAGGCGGCATACATTTCTTGCATACAATTGAAGTCTAAGATAATTAACACCTTGATGTCCTAAGAAAGAAAAAAATTTTTGAAAAAAATTTGGAAAAAAAATTTTGAATTAAATTTGAAAGGGGAAATTACTCCCCTTTTAGCGTATGATCTGCTACTTATTTAGAAGCAATATCAGGGATTATACTCCCCTTGTTTGACAAGTCATCTGTTTATAAACTGGTCACAGACGAACACACAGACACAGGTTTTTATCAGCTGCTTGACCAACAATAGCCGCAACATATTTTCTCCCTAGCTGCTTCCTAGGCATATTGCCACACATACATAGGCGCACACACACATACATGTAGGTAGTTTCTCACACCCAAATAAGATAGCTTTCATTCTTAAAACAATTCGAACATTAACACTAGTTATACAGAATATGTTCACACTCTGGTTTTCTGCAATTCTTCCCCTACCCAATGTTAACCGGAATTTGACCTCGAATTAACTCAACGGACTTTTTCGTCGGCCTTCACCCACCCTGACGTCAACGCATATTGAGAGACAGTCTTGTGCCATTCTTACCATGGGCTCCTAGGGAGCGTTTGTTCGAAAAGCTTGCTGCGCATTTGTTTGGAGATTTAAGTTCCTGGATTTTCCTGAAGAGAATGCTGCAAAATGGTCTCCTTATTCAATCCGAATTAGGGAATTTGCAGCCTTTGAAACATGTGTAGAAAATAATAAAAAGGAATTTTGTAAAATCTTCGTCCAGCTCCATTTCTTCCCTCACTAAATATAAAACTTCAATTATCCGCACTAAGGCACGGTTGCGATACCCCATGGTCGTAACCTCAACCGTGATTTTTCTGTTGTGATTTTTGCTACCCAGGTATCGGTTATAATTTGAATAATCCGTAACAAGATAATTCATTTATCCATTTCATTAAATATATATATATATATATATATATGTATATATGTAATTATATATATATGTAAATATATATATATATATATATACATATATGCGTGCGCGCGCGCACACGCACATATGTATATATATCTTGCACATATGTATATATATCTTGCAATGCCTGTACCACTTTGTGCACTCATTCACTTTAGTGACGTCTATGTATATTATATATAAATATGTGCGTGTGTATGTGTAACGTAAGTTTAGAAAAAACCATTGGTTTCATATCTAGCGTGAACTAGACACCTCTTCAGTTTCTATAAACGGTAACCGTTCTCTGCAAAGAATGTTTGCTTTAAAACACAAGAACGCCGGTGATTATTCAAGTAATAATCATCTTTAAAAGTATGGCCGAGCGAGTTGTCTTCCTTCGCTTGGTAGCGAGGTTTTCCAATTTTCAAGTAAAAATTACCGAAAATGTGGACAACTCACCACGGCTTCCCCACATGAGCCTCCTGGTTCATGTTAGTTCAAGAGAATTATAAATCTTTCTGCCAACCACAAATTACACAGTCTTGTTCCATTGCGATAAGGTCCACAAGTTTCCAATAATTTCCTCCTGCTGTTAAAGGGCGGACAATCGTCCTTTAGGCGCCATCGATATCGAAAATGTTACTTGATAGGGAGTTAGTATATGCTAGACGAATTACCGACATAAGTGATAGAGAAATAGATATAATTATGTACGCTAGGAAAACGCTACTATTCAACAAAGATTCAACCTGGGTCAAACGAACTGACCCTGAGGGCTCATTCGACGTCGCTGATATTTGCGATCGTAAAGGGTTTTAATATTCTGGACACCCAAGGTAATAAATTACCCTCTGTTCACTTCGGCTTATATAGAGATGACGCCTATAGAGATGAGACCATACTTTAGATAAGCTTAGAAAAGACATCATACACAGCCTAAACGACCTCGGCATTAAAATCATTGAAACTTACCTCACCTTGGTGAACTTCTTGGATGTTGCGCTTGATCTAGATAGTGACATCTACAGACCATACCGTAAACCGAATGATAGGATATCGTACATTAATACAGTCTCCTACCAGCCAGTCACCCATAGTGTGCAAAAATCTAATAAAAGGTATCAGTAAACGGATTTCGATCTTATCTTCAAATAAAGATGTTTTTTTGACGCAGCGGCTCCCCCTTACAAATGAGGCGGTAGCGGCCAGCGAGTTCAAAGAGAATATAGTATATGTACCTGGATTGAGTAACCATAAAAGGAAACGCCACCGCAAGATCTTATGGTTCGCTTCCCACTTCTCCCTAAACGTCCGGACATACATAGGTAAGATTGTGTTTTGGTTGATTGATAAGCACGCGATTACACAAATATAGAAGGATTTTAACAGGCATACTTTAATAATCTCTTTTAGTTGTGCACCTAATATTAAGAATAAATTACTTAGCACTCCTAAACCACGGACATAGGCAGGTTTTTCATGCAGGATTAGAAATTAATGCCCAGTGGACGGCCGATGTAACACCGAGGTTACAGTGTACCAAGCAAAGGTAGCCTCTAACGGAAGCAGCACAAATATCAATAGCATAAATGCCAACACAGGGACATAAACTAAAATTTAAGTCGCATCTTGTGAATCCAGATTTAAAATTCGCCTGACCAATCACAGGGTCCCGGAAAGATGCAACACAACAACACTTGCAGCATA
>NC_043000.1:77743556-77748556 GCF_006345805.1 Octopus sinensis
ATTGAATAAGGAGACCATTTTGCAGCTTTCTCTTCGGGAAAATCCAGGGACTTAAATCTCCAAACAAATGCGCAGCAAGCTTTTCGACAAACGCTCTCTAGGAGCCCATGAATGGCACAAAACTGTCTCTCACTAAATATATATATATATATATATATATAATATATATACACATGTGACCGTAACGGATTCCTGCATTCCAGAGGTGAAAAGTTATATTTGTCTTCGGCTTTAGAGTCTGACGAGACGTCCATAGAGTTAAGCCCTTTGTAAATGAAAGACGATTGGTCACTCTCACTGGTTATTCCACAAACACCGGTATCATAATGGAACAATCATTGTATGACCATATGTAGTTACAGTTTGAGCTACAATGTGTAACCATTGAATTACAAGTATAAAGCAGCTGATGAGATTCCATACAGTTTCCATTTATCTGATTTCACTCACAATTGATATGAGGTTATGAATACAAAATATAACAGTCTTCGTTGCTATGTGATACCCACCTAGTACCTCATATTGTGGTAGTGATGTAGTTGTTGCGGTTGTGATGGGAGTATTACCAGCGGTGTTATTATTGATTTGCTATTGTGCTGTTTTTGTTAGTATCTCTGATGACATTGATGTAGCTTAGAATAATGTCTTAATGAGAATGATGGACTGGCTTCAGGGAGATTTAGCTACTATTTATAACACCTTGAATGACTCTTCTTTGTATGTATGCGTGACAGTAGTTGTGTTTCTTGTAAATAGCTATGTAGGCTATACAACTATACATAAATAAACACTGCATGCACATGCACACACATACACACATATATAAATCTGTACACCGAATTATTCTGTTTGATACATTTACAGTGTCAGCGTAGAAGCAATATATATGTGCCTGTGTGAGTGTATACATGTATACACGCATATATGCATAAATGCATATATACGCTTAGAGGCACACACACGCACACATACGTATACACGTATATATGTCTTCGTATATATGCATACGTGCATGTGCTAGCACCTTTAAGCTATATTGATGTTAGAAGCCCAAGAAACTTACATCGTAATGGTAGGTCTGAACAGTTTACTGAGATAGAACGAAAACGGCTTCGATTAAGAACGTTGAAGACAATTTCACAAGGTTGCTGTAAAATGGCAAAGAGATGGAACAAAAATCAATAAGGTTGAAATGAACTGCGCAATCAATAGATCAATATCTGTCACATCTATAATATCTAAAGCGAAGTAGTAATGAAAACGAGGGAAGAATATTCAATTTTCCTTCAATTAAATTGATTATACAGTGTTTCCATTGTCATGTCTACTTAAGATCAATGTTATTGTAAGATACTTAGTGGACACAAATCTGTTGTAGACGCTAGTGACTTTGTAAAATAGAGTTGTTAGTTGTAATGGTGATTTTAGATAGACTCAATGGCGACAGATTACATGTGTGCTTATGACGTTTATTTTATATAATGTGGCACCAGATCGAGACCATACACGTTAGACAGGCGTATACTTTTATAACCTCGATTTCTCCAATGCCTGCGATGGGAATTTGTGAAATTGTAACTGTAGAAGCCATTCATCGTTCCTTTTTCACCCACTCTCTCTCTCTTTCTCGCTCTCTCTCTTTATACTTATATATGTGAATGTGCATAAATATGTATGTATTCACATTTGTATATATATATGTATGAATGTATATATATATATATATATATATATATATATATATATATATATATATATATATATATATATACATGTCTGTGTGTACATATACATGTGTATGTATGTATATGTGTGTGTATGTGTATGTACATGTATATGTATGAGTAGCTGTGTGGTAAGACGATTGCTTCTCAACCATAAGGTTGCGGGTTGAGTCCTTCTGCGTGGCAACTTGGACAAGTGCCTTCTACTATAGTCTCGGCGAGTAGATTTGGTTGACGAAAACCGAAAGAAGCCCGTTGTATACATATATATAGTGGTTGGACGAAATAATAGATACAACTTAAAATTTCAAACAATTTTATTTTAATATGGGGTACGACCACCTTTGGCAGTAATTACAGCTTGAATTCTACGAGGTATGGACTCGTATAAAGTTTGAATTGTCTCCAAAGGAATTTTTGTCCATTCTTCAGCTAAAACAGTCTTCAGTTCTTGTAATGATGATGGTGGAGGATATCGACTCCTTACTTGTTTTTCTAAAATGCAACATAAATGTTCAATAATATTGAGATCAGAGGTCTGTGGTGGCCAGATAACATGTTCAACTTCACTAGAATGTTCCGTGTGCCATTCAGAAACAACTTTAGCTGTGTGAATTGGTACATTATTATCCTGAATGATTGTGTTTCCCTCGGAAAAAGTTCCGCAACCATAGGATAAATTTGATCTGGCAAAATCCTTAAATAGTCTTGACTATTAATTCTCCCATGAAGGGAAACCATTTGGCCGGCGGATTTCCAAGATATAGCCCCTTTCCCCGATCATCACAGATCCTCCTCCATGCTTAACAGTTGGAAGAAGGCAGTCTAGGTCTTTTGGCTGTCTCCACACGTATACTCGGCCGGTGGTCGGTAATAAGGTAAAGGATGACTCGTCCGAGAAAATAACATTCTTCTACTGCTCTAGGGACCAATTCTGTAGGTTTTTACTCCTCTCTAAACGCTTTGCAACGTTTATTTTTGAAAGTAGTGGCTTTCTGATTGCAGCCCTCCCGTGAAATCTGGCTTTGTGCAGCTCCCGGCGAACAGTTTATGTAGAAACTGGGTTCTCGAGGTGGTCATTAAGCACTGCAGTAATTTTGGGAGCTGTACTTTTGTGATCATTTCTAACAATTCGCATTAGATAGGGACTGTCGGATTCTTATCCGACAGTCCCTATCTGGAAGTTTTGGTTTTCGTTCGGAGATTTGTTTCGACTAGGAGGTTCTTCCCTCTTTCTCAAAGGCTGTCATTACTTTCAAGACAGTATATTTTGATACAACAAGCATTTCGGCAGTTTTCGTTACGCTAGGGTCATACGAGCACGAACTGTTTGACCTCGTTGAAAGTCCGATAGATCTGCTATTTTAATGAATTTTAATTACCTTATTCTGATGCTATCTGAAAAGAAACAGTAATGTTAGCAAAACATATTAAGCAACACTAATAATACATCAAAAAACAGAAATAAACAAGCATTGACGGTTTTACAGATATTTCAAAATTATGATGGTAGGTGTTTCCATTTTTTGTCCAACTCCTGTATATATATATATATATATATATATATATATATATATATATATATATAATATATATATAATGTAGGATAAATTTCGAAAAAAATTCTTAGAGTATTTCTATTTTGGATGTATTTGGGGTACTTAATTGTACTCATGACTTAGTGTTTGCTTCTTCCATGGGTATGAGTAAGTATTTCATTTATTTCTTTTGCCACATGTCTCACTGACGAAGGGAGGGCTGTTATAAGCTAACCCCGAAATCGGTCCGATATGGTAATGATGGAATTTTTTAGAAATTTCTGTCCACCTTTTTTCAAGTAGCGTGCGTATTGTGAAAAAATTATATGGTTAATGGACAATATGTCCAATTTTTCGGCATATTTGACATTAGAAATTTTTTCGTTTGCCCTTATTTATGAATTGTTTATATATATATATATATATATATATATATATATATATTATATATATATATATATATATATATATATACCTATATATATAAAGGGAAAGTTTACGAAAATAAATAAAAGGCGAAGGCAGGTGTGTACAAACAAACAAATGTATTAGTATAGCGCTCAGGAATAGAAAAAGTCTTTTAGGTTTCGAGCCTACGCTCTTCCACAGAAACATACACAGAAAAAAAAAACAAGGAGAGAAACAAGCAGAGAAAAACAATGCGTGTAGTAGCTAACGATCTATCATGGCGTCTGACTTCGGACAGAATGGTCAGACGCGAGAGGGACAGTAGGGGAGATAATAGGGTCAAGTGACTTCCAGTACGAAGAAGGCCCCAATACAAAGGTGCGTGTGTGTATAAGAGAGTATGTATGTGCGTGTAAAAGAGGGCTGGTGGTCTGGACGTGTGTGTGTATGTATGTGTGGGTGTGGAGATGTGGGGATAGGTGTGTGGGTGGTGTGTTGTGGTGTGATGTGTGTATGTATGTGTAGGTGTAAAGATGCGGGAATGGGTGTGTGGGTGGTGTGTTGTGGGTGTATGGGTGGTGTGGTGTGATGTGATGTGTAACGTTGTATGGTGTAGTGTGGTGTGGTATGATGTTGTGGGGAGGTGGGAGGCGTGTGATATTGTAGGGTGTAGTGTAGTGTAGTGTGCTGTGATGTTGTGGGGAGGTGGGGGACGCGAGAGTGGGGAAAGCACAGGTGGGGTGTGGGTTAGGCTGGGGGTTGTGGGTAGGTGGAGGGTGGGGTTAGAGGTGAGGTATGTGGGGAGGGGTGTGGGATAGGGGTGAGGTATGTGGGGGAGATGGGAAGGATGGGAAAGATAGGGAAGGTGGAGTAGGGGTGGGTGGATGGGTTTATGGGGGAGGGCAAGGTGGGTATGTGAGGCGAGAGAGGAGGAGAGAAGAGGAAATAAGGGGAGAAGAGGAGAGAGAGGAGGAGAGAAGAGTGGGAGGAGGAGGAGGGGAGGGAAGAGAGAAGAGAGGGGGAGAAGGGGAGGAAAGAAAAGAGGAGGGGAGGGGGACGAAGAGAAGAAAGAAAGAGGAAGAAAGAAGAGTGGAGGGGGAGAGAGAAGAGAGGGAGGGGGAGAGAGGGGAGAAGGAGAGGGAGGGAGCAGAGAGAAAGAGAGAAGGGAGAAGAGGGTAGAGGGAAAAGAGGGAAGAAGAGGGAAAGAGAGTAGGGGCGAAAAGATGTAGGAGTGAAGAGAAGTAGGAGTCGGGGAGGAGGTTAGAGGAAAAAGGGGGGAGGTTAGATGAAAAAAAAGGTGAGAGACGGGAGGTAGATGAAACGGGGTGGT
>NC_043000.1:77753556-77771056 GCF_006345805.1 Octopus sinensis
AGCGGTTTTGATTTTATAATGCCGACATATTGTCCAGTGTAAATACTGGCCGACTCTGTCATGTCTTGCTTTATATTCTGCAGGTGCTAAGACTCTACACCCTGAGATGACGTGGTCTATAGTTTCAATCTCATCGTTACAGAATCGTTATTTTGGGTCAGCTCCATTTTTTATCACATTGGCTTGGTAGTTCCGGGTTAAAAAGCTTTGGTCTTGAGCAGCTAATATGAAACATTTACTCTCTGCTTTTAGCCCCGAGCTTCGTAACCATTGATGCGTGTGTTTCTGGTAGACATCAGCTTGTTTGCTACGGGCCACATACTTGCCATGCAGGGGTTTCTGTTGCTATCTGGTAGATAATTTTTCATGTGCTTTTGTCTTTGCAATTAATTTTATTTTCTTTGCAGCAGCAGTTGGCGCATTTCCTTCAACCTGATCAATCTGGTAGGTGTCAACGAGATCACTAGCGAATTTTTTGCTCTCTTTCAGAACAGAATGAAGTTTTTTCGGTCTGTCATGTTTTCCAAAAAGTTTTAGCATCTAATCGTTGGTTGGCCAGTCCAATTGTGGTGGTTTTGTATGTAAGTTCAAGCTGGATCAAGCCTCGACCTCCCTGAGCTCTGGGAAGGTAAAGATGATCGACGTCTGCCTTGGATGGTGCATCTTATTACAAGTCAGTAGCTTGCGGATTTTTCTATCAATTTTCATTATTTCACTCGTATTCCAGTTAAGCACATTGAAGCTATAAAGAACAACTGGTACTGCCAAGGAATTTATGGCTAACACATTATATGCATTCAGCCCAGGCTTCAGGACTACTCAAACGCTTCTATAACATTCCTTCCTAACCTTCTCTTTCATGCTTGCATGCTTGATACTAGAGCCTTCATTTATTCCTAGATATTTATAGGTTTGTTCCTGCTCAAGTTCCTTTATTACTGTTTCGACATCTAATTCGATTGAACTTGACTTTATCAATTTTTCTTTCTTAAAAGTGGCTTTGGCACACTTTTCCAGGCCAAACTCCATCCCGATATCATCACTGAATCCTTTCACTGTATTGAATAATCCTTCAAGCTCTTCATCAGCTTTGCCATATAGTTTTAAATCATCCATATAAAATAGACGGCTTATTTTCCTGTTGTCAATTTTGTAGCCATATCCTGTTCTATTCAGTTCACCTGAGAGTGGTATTAGGGCTATGCAGAAAATTAGTGGTGAAAGTGAGTCACCTTGGAAAAGACCACAGTATATGCAAATATTGTTTGAGCGCAATACTCCATTAGAATGATATAATTGGTGTCTCGTGTTCCATAGTGACATATTATACTTTAAAAAATCTGAAATCACAAGAGAAATTTTGAAAATGTCCAGCGATTTCAGAATCCACGAATGTGGTATGCTGTCAAATACTTTTTTATAATCAATCCATGAAAAGCTGAGATTTCTGCGCCTGTTATGGCAGTTCTCAAGGATCATGCGATTAATTAGGAGCTGATCTTCGCATCCGTATGAGTCTCGTCTGCATCCTTCTTGTTCAGTGGGAAAGAGGTTATTCTCTTCCATAAACGTATATGTTTTCTCTACTAGAATAGATGTCAAAATATTAAAGGTAGTAGACAAACATGTTATAAGCCGGAAATTTTTTGGGTCTTTCGCTTTGTTATTTTTGGGGAGGAGGTAAGTAATACTATTTGCTATCCAATGGTGTGTTTTTTCCGGGTCTTTCATAATACTATTAAATAGTGTTACTAACATTTTGTGTGCAGACGAGAGTGATGAGAGCCAGAAATTTGGTACTCAATCAATACCAGGGGATTTCTACTTATGAGCCTTCGTTAGTGCCCTCCTTAGGTCGGCGATTGAGATGTCTTACCACACCTGTTCTTGTAGATCTTTGTAGTCATCATGGGTGCATTTGATTCAGTCTGCATTTTCATTGTATGGTTTCTCATCACTCCAGATCTCCTTCCAAAAGTTTTCAACTTCTTCCATTAGGGGTGGATTTTCAATGGTTAGTTTTTCTTTCCCTATTTCTCTGTAAACTGATTTGGCATTGGATTTGAACATCTTATTTTGTCTGTAGAATTTGATTCTTTTCTCAAATCTACGTATTCTCTGAGCCTTTGCTTTTGCTTTTGCCGTCATTACTTTCTGAGTTCAAATTCCGCTGAGTTCAACTTTACCTTTCATCCTTTCGGGGTCGACTAAATAACTGCCAGTTACGCACTGGGGTTGATGTAATCGACTTAATCCTCTATCCACAAGCAGCCCATGTGGAAAAAATTGGAAATTATTATTGTTATTATCATTATTATTAGGCGTCAGCACGCCGGGTGAAATGCTTAGTGGTATTTCGTCTGCCGCTACGTCCTGAATTGAAATTCCGCCGAGGTCGACTTTGCCTTCCATCTTTTCAAGGTCGATATAATCGACTTAACTCCTCTCCCAAATTTGAGGTCTTGTGCTTCCAGTAGAAAGGATTACCATTTTTATTTTCTCTTTATCACAAGTTTTGTTGGAACTCCTGGAGTCTTGCATGTGTAGCAGGCTTATTTTCTACAGCCTACGGTACCATGCTATTCTTTCTATTCAGCTATCTAGTAATTTCATGATTATTCTGGCCGTGCCAAGGAGGCAAACCTTTTGTAACAGCTCTACTGGGTACTCTATTCCAATTTCCTTTATATTCCCCTTGATGCCTTCTGATACTGTTCCCAAGAAACTGTTCTATATATTTGTTTGCTTTTCTTGATATCATAATAATAATATTTGCTCAATCTTACAAACGTTTTCAGCGATGTGGTTTTGTCGACCGGGACTGCATCATCAACCAGGAGATAAGTCTTTTCCATAAGATTTTTCACAATGAGGTCTGGTCAGTTTTCCTGTATTTTCCGATCAACCTGAATACTGAAATTCAAAAAGAGGCTTACCTTGGCATTCTGAGTAACTTGTGTTCCTACCAACTGTTTTTGTCAGGGAGGCTGTATGTGCAGTATATTGACCAGTGTATGTGTTAAGCTGCCCTGTCATGAGTTTTCAAGTATTTTGTTCGTGCCAGTCTACTGCATCCAGAGATTATATTGTCAATTATTTGTGAGTACTCTCCGCATAAGCGGTATGATGAGTTGCTTTCATATTGCAGGAAATTAATCTGGTAATTCCTAGTTGGAAGGAACTGGTCCTGAGCAGCAATGATATACCTCTCAGTGTCTGGTCAATGAGTAAGTCTTGATCTACAATAGGCTCCCTGATTATAGTAAGGTATTTGCCATGCAGTGGTCTTCATTACCAATTTCTCAACATATTGGAGGTTTATTTGTTTTGCTATGGTCTTTATTTGTTTTGCATGGTCAGTTGGGGACCTATTTTCATCTGGCACTGGTTTTATCATGTTGCATTTCTCGGAGGTATATTTTCGTGTTTTTTTATTTATTTATTTTTTATTTTTCAGAACCGACATTAACATCTAGGTGTTTGCTTGTTGCAGATAAGCAGAAATCTCATTTTTCCAGTTTTTAATAAGAGTTAGGATTGTATTAACTCCTGACCGCTTTCTTTTTGGGGGCCTATATTCGGTCTGTATCTGATTTTGGGTGATGCATACGATGCGTTGTCAATCAACTTTGTGGATCCCGGAGAGGGACAAGTTTATAATATTGAAGCTGTATATGATTATGGGCATAGTCAATGTGCTTATGACCTCAATTTTAGAATGACCCTTACTCTTCGGTATAACTCCTTCCCTATCTTTTCTGTGGGTGTTTAATGCCACCTCTTACACATTCTTCTAAATACTTATAATTGCGATGATGTTAAAATCCTTTATCTATGTGTCTCTAGGGTGATGTTGCATGTGTTTGATATTTTCCCTCGGTAACTGTAATCTTAGAGCATTTGTCGAGTCCAAATTCCGTATTGATACTATCACTAAATTATTTGACTGTGTGTAGGAGTTCTTGCAGTTATTGGTCAATTTTTCGAAAAGTTTCAGGTCATCCATATGGAGGAGATAATCAACTGTTTTTCTGTATACCCTGTATCCATAATTTGTTTAATCCAGGAGTTTATTAGACGAAAGAGAGCTAAGCAAAATAATAAAGGAGATAACGAGTCTCCTTCAAAGAGCTTCTTGGCAAGGTGTGCTTTTGATACTCAGTCGAGTAGAGGGATACGAAGGGGAGCATGGGAATTGCGGGCGCGAGCCTGAGTGAAACCACCTGTATTGATGACATTGCATGAGCAATGGACAATGATTGTCATCCTCGGTTAATAATGGACAGCCATCATGCACGCATGTATGTATGTATGTATGTATGTATGTATGTATGATTGTATGTATGTATGATTGTATGTATGTATGTAGTAATTGTATGGCTAAATACTTTGTAGTTCAACCAAAAGTATTTAGTCGTTTAAAGCGAATAAAGCAGTGAACAATCGGATTCAAAGCGATGATAGAGCATGATAAACATAATCTGTAGGTTTTAGTCAATAGTGAATGTAAGATATAGATTATATCCTCATGGAGAGAAAAACAGCCGAGGTAGTTTCCATCTCCTATTGGGATTTCATCATAGATCGAGAACCCTCGATTTATGCACCTGTAGTTTAATAATTAAAATCTGCTGACAAGATGGTGTTATACATGTAAACTGTCTATCCAGTTTCCTAAAGCCTTGGATTAAATGGTTCTATAAGCAGCAGCTCTTGTCGATAGTAACAGAAATTGTTATGTTTGTCGAAACAGGATCGGTTGGGAAGTGCGAACATAATTCTGGAATATAAAGCTTGAGAAGAAAAAGACATTTTGATTGATTAAGCGATATTACTAATCCTAAATGAATTATCTATAATCTAGAGCTTCCTCTCGCTCCTTATTTATTTATTTATTTATTTTTGCTCCATACAGATCTTTGACAAGTCAATTACTCTGAGAATTTGTATACAATTCGATCGTAAATTATACTCATATTTGATATTTAAACAAGTACACGCGCACACGCACGTACGCATGCGCACATACACACACATTATATTATACATAGATGTGTGTGTGTGCATGTATATGTGTGTGTGTGCGTGTGTGTGTGTGTGTAATGCCTCTCCATGGCTTTCGGTGATACGTGTTCAATGACTCGATTACCTAAAATAACTACTCCATGAAGTGACGTGAGAGTGGCTAAGTATTCCGAAGGCACATGAACCCTTAAGTTCATCTTCAATATGTATAAAAGTTGGATCTTTGAATGTGTAGTACAATTCTTTCGACGGTTTCTTTACAGTTTACATCAACCCAATATCACGAGTTATATTTTATCGATATCTATCCATCGAGCCGCAACAAAATTTCATAGATATGAAATTACTGTTACAGCCTTAGAGTACAAACCGTTTTCAGTTTTAAAATTGTTTTTTTATTTTTTATTTTCATATGATACTTCAGAGATATCATCAATGAGTTATTTCAAATATAAATATGGGTGAGATCTTCTCTGTCCATGAAACTATCCCTTGTTTTTGGTGTCTTTCTAAAGGAGCGCTTACGTGCTCTGTATTGTTTGTGTCATGTCGTGTTTTTCGGTCAAAGCAATAATTCCCACGCATAGCCTGACACCATTTATCTCCTGATGTGACATCATGCCACAAATAGGAAGGTAGCTAATTGATTGTGGGCAGTCCTACGCAGCTGTTTTTGATATTATCGCATTCTTCTAGAAGAGTATGCAACAGTATCATAACACTAAGTTGATTTGCTGCTCTCTCTCTCTCTCTTTTTAAACATGTTAAACTTCCTGCCTCTCTCTCTCTCTCTCTCTCTCTCTCTCTCGCTTTCCCGTTTTCATTATAAGCATACACATTCACGCACGCAAGCAGACAAACACATACACACACTCATACATACATACATACATACATACATACATACATACTACATACATACATACATACATACATACATACATACACACATACATACATCTACTTAAGCGCCGTTGTAACATAATTATCTACGATATCCACTTGGTTGAAAAAGCCTATCTTAGATTAATCGAATTTAGAAATAACTGTTGATGATTACCAGCTATCACAACACTGCTTGTATAGATCTATTGCATCTCAATTTGATAGACTTTCAAAATACGGGATAGTCCTTTCAGGAACGCCTTTGATCAAAGGCCATATATATGTGTTCTTAGATCAGGCTTGCCAAATGTATTTTGATGAAAGTACCAAGTTTTGCTCAAAAAGTGCCAAAATTTAAATATTGCCTATAATTCAACAGAAATGCGTAATATATATTATTTATATTATACAGTGCTTTATTTTAAAGTGACCTACACATATTTAATGTACTTACTTTATAATTAGAAGGCTGCATCGTGAACAGGATGAGGTTCCTCTTTGTACTAATGTCCTTGTCATTCTTTTACTTTAGCACAAAGCTTTGCATCGGGTGCATAAGTTGTGCAGTTTACATTATGAAGAAGACTTTGTGAATGTAGCAGAGCATTGATTGTTTGGGTATGCAGTTTAAACCTATTCTTGATTTTAATATTATTTAGGACTGAAAATACTCTCTCGGCTGCAGTAGCAATGATAAGAGCCGAAGCATAAAGCACTATATGACCGGATAATGAGCTTCATATCCGCATTTTTCATTAGAAATTTTATACCAGTAATCTTCTGGTTAAGTAGCTTCATTTATGTCATTGTTATCTTGAAGTTTAAGTTCTCTCCAATCTTTATTAAGAGCTTCAATCTGACTCTCCTGAACAATATTTGGAAATGTGCATACCAGAGGAACAATTGAACTTGGACCATTGCAACCACGAATGCTAACTGGGCTTAGTGCCTCTAAAAGCTTCAGATTACAGAAGACATCATGTGCAAAGAAGCACTGAAAAAATTCCTTCCTAAGGTGCACATAAAATTTTAATGTTTTCACAGGAAATTGTTTCAATTCAGTTGTACTAATAGATGAAGCTTTCTTTATGTAAATGCTTTCAACTTTTACTCCTGTGTAAATTTCAGTTATGGAAAATGGATCATTGGTATTAATTTCATGTAGCTCTTTATTTTTCACAATTTCTTTTTTTAACAAAATTACCAAACATTCCCTTAAGAGTTCATGTAACAGATTTGTGCAGTTTATGCATTCTGTAGCTACTGATTGGAAATCTAAGTTCAACTTAATAATATCTGGCAAAATATATGTTTAAAATTCACAATACATATCTGTGATTGGATTTGTTAATGAGTTCAGTACATTTGAAGCTGCCCTGTTGTTATCTTCAATAGCCTTTGATACACAGTTATGCATAGAGTGACAAACACAACCCTGAATAAAGAGAGAAGGAACTTTGTACTTCAGTAATACTTGCACACCTCCCTTCTGTCCCATCATTACATTAGCATTGTCATTGGCAAATTCTTTCAAATGTTCGAAAGGAATATCATTTTGAGGTGAAGAGTTTTCAATAGAGGAAAAATTCCATTACCAGAGCAATCCTTCTCTTCCTAAAGAATTAAATAACAATGAATAATTTTTTGAGTGCTACAGTCATAAAATCTAGCAAACAGAACAAGCTGTTTTTTTTTTTAATCTGTAGTTTCATCAACAATTAATGAAAACTTATGTTTAATGAGGTTTTTAAAGTCATATGGGCCTAAAACATTTTTATATATTTGAATAGCTTTGGTTCTGGCACATTTAATATCTTCAGTTATTTTGGAATCTGGACATGCATTCTGAATTAGTCCAGGTAAATGACCCATAAGTCTCACTGGTAAGTTATGTTCGGCAATGAAGGGACAAAGCTTAAGCTCTGCAGCTGCTACGTTTGTAATATGAACAGAAGTTGCAGGTTGCCAGAAGTCGCTCTGTTTTCCACTTTTATTTTCTGAATTAACATTTTAGATATGTTTATCCGTTTTTCCGTGCCTCTCCAGATGAGTTACGCTGCCTTGAATTTCACAACGACAAAATTTACAGTATGCTCTTTCGATATTTGTTGGATAGTTTATGATTATATTGTTTAATTCTTTTCTTTATCGGAGTTAAACTAAGTCAATTTCATCACTGCTTTTATCTTTCGTATTCTTGCTCATCATGAAGATTATAAATAACTTATAGTTGATAAAAGTTTAACGAGATAGTAAGGAAGCTCTTGTCACTTATGTATAAAACATGCTACTGACTGGCATTAGAGACGGCAACCCGGTGATATTGGATGGTATGTACAATACACGCATTGAACACGTGTTATACTAACTAGCTACCAATTAGCTATAAACTGCCTCGTTATTAAACGTCGCAAAATAAATTTTGATATAAAATAGTTAGTTCAAAAGTAATGCAATGTATTCATTGTTACATTGTTCACTTACATAGGCTGTAAACATTTTATTTTTACATAAAGTGAAAAGATTTGAAAAAGTGCCAAATTATTGCAACATAGTACCAAAAGTATTACCGCACACTAAAAGTACCAAATGTGAAATAATAATACTAGGGTCGGCAAGCCTGTCTTAGATAATGTCAGTTAAGGAGTATTATGCCCAAGAGAGGGAGTGGACTTTGACTAAAATTCACCGAGTGTCTGAGCTGCTTAAAGCAGCAGTTGAAACAGCCTGATATCACAGTCTCAGAAGAAGAAAAAACTATTGGATAATGTGGTCATAGATGCAATGAGTCTGGTCAGATACTAGAATGGTGACAACTAGAAAGTGTTTGATCATAGATCTCTTGAATCAGGATTGATGTTAAACATCATCCACACACACACATCATACGAGGAATTGAACAGTGTTTGTGCATTGGTTCAATATGTCACAGGTTAATGAAAGATGCAATGAAAGATGTAGTGGTGGTGATGATAGTGTTGTTGGCATTGTTATTGGACAGTGAAGGTGTCCTCAGTGATGGAATAATCGATGATGGAGGTGTTGTTGTAGTGGTGATGGTGGTTATTGTAGTGGTAGTAATTGTGGTAGTTGTTGTAGAGATGGTTGTGGTGGCAACAATAGTGATAATTATAATGATGGATGTTGTGATTTCGTTTAGTAGTGGATTTGATGTTTTTCATTTAAACGTTACAGTGTGTGGTCTTTTTGGTACAGCGGGCGATAGTGTTGCTGTTGTTGCTGTTGTTGTTGTTGATGATGATGATGATGACGACGACAACGACGACGACGACGATGATGATGATGATGATGAGGGTGGTGGTGGCGGTGGTGGTGGTTGCGGTGGTGGTGGTGGTGGTGATATACCATTCGAGAAGATCTAAATGGAGTAAGTCTGTCAAGATTCAGTGCGTTTATTTCCGCCTAATCTTTGATTGCATGAACGGAAGAATCGTCTAATGTTGCCAGTAAAACAGTAGCTTTGCCACAGCCTCACCACAAGCAATCTCCCACACACATATGGCCACCACCTTTAAATAGTCACTTACATGTTGACACATGTATGTCACACACTTCTATACATCTACACGTGTATTTGCGCATATATTATAAATATACACAGAGGCACACGGAAACATACGCAAATATAAATATTCACATATTACCACATATATCTATGAATGTTGATTTGTATGTATGTATGTATGTATGCATGCATGTATATATGTATGCATGTGTGCATGTGTGTATGTGTGTATGTATGTATGTATGCACCAGACACACACATACACACACATATTTATATATCTATATACACACACACACACACACACACACACATACACACACAAACACACCACACACTTAGCAACTCTAGTTGCCTATCGAGGAATATAAAAAGAACTTTTTTGCAGCTCATGGTTCTTCGATAAAAGGAAATTAAATCCTGAACCTTCCGTCTCAATAAATCACTATTGCTCCTGAAAGCTGTTTTTTATATTTACTACGGATTGCTTGAAGCTAACTTTCTCTCTACGTCTCGATCTCTGGATCTTACATTTATATATGTATATGTGTGTGCGTGCGGTCGAGGCAATGTTACGCCACCTCCTCTAGGTAGACGAGCTTACCCTTTAGTTTGACTTGGGCCTCCCAGTCTGATAATGGATGTAGAAAAAAACGGGTCTCCTACTGTTGCTTTCGCTTTAAAAGCCTCCTTGTCATCTTCGCTTAAAATATATCTGATACTCTTTGGTGTTGATGGCTTCTGTTTGCTGACCTTAACTCTCTGCAGATCCATTCATTTGATAGTTTCTTGTACCGACCTTCTCGCAGTACCCTAGAACATCCGGTACGAGTGTTGCTCCTCACTTCTTGCAAGACGGACCTTCCTCTTTACTCCATATGTTAAGATTATTTGGGGTTGTCAAGAACGGTGGCACACACTAAAAATGACAATTTTCAATGGTTGGCACTCCAGAGTTCCAACCGAGGAAACTGAAAGCTCGAGGACTTAGTTTCACTGTATCTAATGTCCCTGGTAGGCAAGCTCTACCGCTGTTATACAGCGTCCTTCCTCTGTTGAATCGCAGATCCTTTGCAATATAACTTTCCATTGCCCATGGTATTAGTATTTTTCCACCTCTCGGTGCTGTAGTTACCATGTCCTAGGTGTCCTTGACTACTACAATAATCTCCTGATGCTTCCTGTACGTTTTCGCTTCCTTCATTCCTTCCTAATGATTCCACCTTTTGTTGCGCTTTGTGGCCTTGTTGTCGCGTCTGACTTCATAATCATCGAGTAGTAACAACGTGCTGACTGCTCTTACTTCAGTGGCTTCGAATTCCTCCGGCATTGTTGAAATTGGTAGAAGCTTAGAGGTATTGCCTTACAGGTAGATTGACCGGAGAGTTAAGGGAAAGGGAACGACCAATCACCTTCGCGTTAATTTAATGCACAACTTCTCCAGTGTTTCCATCTTAGTCATGGCAAAGCCATATAGCAAGACTGACCACAGCAATCTGGGTGCTTAAACTGGAAGCACTCCACTTTAAACCGTCCAAGTAGCTGGTTTTTATCAACTGCCTTCAGACTCTTCTTTAGTTGCGTTTTAATGTCATTGTCCTTAAGGATAAAATCGTAATTCTTCCCAAGGCATCGGATTCTTTTCTCTTAGATTGTTAGCATCTCAGACCCTTAAAAGCAAACGATGTCATTTCCGTCAACATTTCTGTAAGCCTTACAGAAATGTTGACAGAAATGACATGATTCGAAAGAATCAGGTATGTAACTAGTAAAAGCACCAAGGTACAGTCGAGGACAGAGCACCTGTGTACCGACAATATATACTGACATATACGTACTTACTGAAGTAAACACGGATTTGTAACCGGGTTACACACTCTGCACGTATTTCACTTCGGCTACAGACTCCGAGTTAGGTGATGAATAAATAATAATATAGATAGGTTTGCGGTTCACTACAGCTGTTTCAGACGTGTTCTTTACTAAACAAAAGTGTTAGCTCATGCAAAAAAGTTTCCATCAGGTGAATGCAAGTAAGAATTAAAAATAATTTCTTACAAACAGGACATAGTGCCACATAACTCACCCGACCAAAGATACTCGAAGTGGAAAAGTTATTGCTTAATTTTACAAATGAGAAACAGTTAGCTGGTGACAGTATCCGTGAAGCATTTATCTGTGAGAAAGCATTATAAATTTAAAGTAAACTCTGGTACAAGTGCTGAAAGTGATACTTTTGAATTAAAAGCTAGAAGAAGCTGGCTCGAGAAATTTAAGCAGAAAAGTTAAATACACAATGTACTTAGGCATGGAGAAACGGCGAGTTCAAACAATGAAGTGGCTGAGAAATTTGTGACTGAGTTTAGTGACTTGATAAAGGAGGGAGGTTATCTCCCCCAACAGGTGTTTAATGGGGATGAAACAGAATTGTTTTGGAAACGAACGCCAAATAGGCCCTATATTACTAAGGAGGAGAAAGTGTTGCCAGGGCGCAAACCAATGAAAGATAGACTCACTCTTTTGCTATGCGGCAACGCATGTGGCTATTTCAAGGTCAATCTATTGCTTGTTTACCATTCCGATAATCCGAAGGTTTTCAAAAGAAACAATGTTATGAAAAGTAAATTGCCTGTTAGGCGCAGGAGTGGCTGTGTGGTAAGTAGCTTGCTAACCTCACTGACAGAAGAGTGACTTTGCTTACCGTACTACGGTTTGGACGCGTTTTCTTCCCGGTAAGAATTTTGCTGTGTTGTTAATTGTTGAATTCCTACAACTGAAAATTTGCCTTTAAACGTTGCTGAACTGTCTTGTTCTCCGGTTTTACCGGGAAATAATTGAATAATTTCTTACCGTTGAACTGTTAGCCACTGTGGCTTGTTATTTACGTGACTATATATAGTCCTGCCAGACTATTTTCGTGCCCCTCCCCCGAATGGGGGTGGGAATTGGAATTTTTGAACTGCTTTTTTGAACTACTTTGGAAGAAAAACTTTCTATAGGTTTCCCAGTTTTGTGGGAAACCAATACTCGTAATTTTTGTGTTGTCTAATTTCAACAGAATAATGTCTGTTGAAATTATTCACGAAAGTAGTGCTCTTGAGGAGAGCAATGTTAAAAAATTTTCTGAGGTAGCCGCAGTGGCTGCCGAGAACATTGCCATCGATGTCAACCAGCTCGTCGAGCTATTTAAAAGAATGCAAGAGGAGGGTGGTGATGTTAAAATATCACCCTCCGCCAGTATCGTGGAGACCGAGAAGCGGACCGTAGTGTTTAAAACTTTCTGTCCACAAAGCAGAAGGTTTAAACACTTTGAAAAAAGCACCATCGAGAAATGCCTGTCCCCGATTTGGAAGGACATCGTGTACGTCGCCAGGGGACGGGCATATGGCACTGTGGATGTCCGCTTCTCGGGGGAAGAAATGGCCCGCGGGCATTCTGTAAACCCCCTAAAAACCAAGGAGGTGGTACTTTTTCCAAGCTATAGGGGACGCAGGACGTCCCGGGTCAGGATTGTAGAAGCCCCGCCGGAAGTAGATCCGGTAGAGGTAGTGGCCGCCCTATTATATAAAAGGGCGGACAAAATAAAAATACTAGAAGTAACATGCTCTACTCCTCGATTTTGGCTCGGGCGTAACATTAATATATTAATTCAAGGAACAGCGGAGGACCTGCAGCTCCTTCCTGAGAGGGTGCTCGTGGGCGAGAACGTATCCCTCAGGGTACAGGTCGAAGGCCGAAAACCCACCTGTTACGCCTGCGGCAAAAAGGGCCACATTCGTGTAGACTGTCCAGACAAGCAAAAGAAACCGCAGACACCAGGCCCCTCAGATAATAAAAAAGTCCCTACCCTTGCAAACACACCTACCCCTAAAAAACAAAAAAATCCCACTCCTGCTGTTACGGTGCCAACCCCAAAACAGACTGAAGAAAAAACCCAGCCCTCGCACTCACAAACCCCTACACTATTAAAACCTCCCACCCCCCTAAAAACTGCAGCGCCTACCGAACAAACTATTGCTACCCCAGACGATACCATGGAGGTATCAGAGGGGGGATTTACACCAGTTCGTAAAAGAATTCGTGCAGCATCCCCGTCCACATCCCCTACAAAAAATAATAAAAACAAAGACACACCACAGACACGGAAAAAAAATCCCGCTCAACTGGCCCAGAAAAAGAAGACAAAAAAGAAAATGAACTCATATTAATTGAATTCGACACACAAGACAAATACATAAACGATATTGTGGTTCAGCATCAGTCAGTAAGACTGTACAACAAATACAAAGATCGAAATAGACACGCGTGGATTGCGGAAACAACGTTCAAACAATTAAAAGACAGACACCCAAACGCCATCCGGCATGTCGCGAACTTGCCGGACTATCTGAAGAAAGAGGAGAAAGAAGGGGCCCACAAACGTGTGGTGAGGTCGGCCCCCACCTCTCCAACGAAATGTAAGTAGAACTTTTACTTTTTGTAATGGCTTCGCTTAACCTTGGTTGTTTAAATGTGCGTGGTCTGAGTTCGAAGTGGAAGCAGGCTTGTTTTCTCGACGACCTCAGATCACATGATATACATGTGATGGTTGCTACAGAGACCAAGCTGGACAGCCTACAAACCTTCTCGCCTCTCCTGAATGGCTACGAGAAAATCATGTCTCCTGGCCAGACCGAAGGGCGAGGGGGCGTAGTGGTACTGATCCGTAAAGACTTGGCTCTACAGACAAGTACAGTCTATGTAGACCCAGAAGGTGGGCTGGTCGTCCTTGATGTGACATACAGCAGTAAGGCCTTCAGGTTGATCGGACTCTATGCACCTTGTGCTAGAGGTTTCCAAACTGATTTTTATCGGCGCCTAGAGGGCTTTCTCGTGACGTCGAAGACTTTAGTGATATTAGGGGACTTTAATGCTATCGTTGACGTACACATCGATAGCGTTGGCTCGATCTATAGGAAAGTGAACTCACGTCTCGTGGATCTGCTTAAGCGGTTTCAGCTAGTAGATCGTTACAGACTTGACCATCCGAACGTCCCAGAGTGGACCTGGATGAGTGGCGACGGAAGGTTCAAGTCTTATCTAGACAGGATAGTGATAAGAACTAGAGATAAGTCTAGTTTTAGTTGTCCACAGCTCGTCCAGGTGCCCTATACTGACCATAGAATGGTCACGTGTAGACTGGACATAGATAGCACACTTAAGATAGGAACCGGCTACTGGAAGCTGAACAAGTCTATTTTGACACGCGAGGCATACCGTAGCCGGATTAAGGTGTTAGTGCAGAGGGCGTTAACCGGAGCCGTGGTTAATAACCGGTGGTGGTTCACCCTCAAAAGAGCCATTCGATTCGAGTCCATTAGATTTAGTAAACAACTAAGACTAGATAGGGCTAGAATAGAAGGGCAACTAGTTAAGAACTTAGAGGAGGCGTTGAGGTTGGACTCTGCATCTCACATTTTAGCGGCGAGAACGGCATTAGACCGTCACCTCAAAACCAAACATGAGGGATGTAGAGTCCGGGCTAAAGTACGAGCATTGGCCGTGAGGGAATTAATGTTGCCGGATGGGCCCGTACGATAGAAACACAGCGTGGAAACGATGCCACAATTGGGTCTCTTGTTGATGAAAACGGATGCACGATCAAGAAGCGGGACGAGATGTGTGAGGCACTTCACAAGCACTTCGCCGAGTTGTTCGGGAGGTGCGGGACGCTGGATCATGGTGAGGCCCTTAGGGACTTCCTGTCTGGTGGCCCGCGCCTCTCGACACGAGAGGCTGAGTGCTGTGAAGGGCCAATCACAGCCGAGGAAGTAATCGAGGTGTTGGGCAAGTGCCCCGGGGAGAAGTCGCCGGGTCTCGATGGTCTGCCCTATGAATTTTATAGAAGTATGCCAGACTTGTTCGGGCACCTGCTGGCTAGCGTCTACGCCAACTGGCAGCAGAATGGGAGAATTCCCAAGTCTGCGAGCCGGGGGGCGGTGACGTTGATCAGGAAGGACCCGAACAAGGGGGACGAGATAGGGAACTTCAGGCCCATAACTCTGTTAAACACAGAGTTAAAGATTCTGGCCAAGGTGCTAGCAAAAAGGTTGGCGCGGGTCGTGGACAAACTTGTCGGGGAAGCGCAAACGTGCGCTATCCCCGGCAGAACGATCCACGACAATCTCCACCTTATACGCTACTCCTTAGAGAGGGTGGGGAAGCTTTCTGGCGCAGGGGGAGCACTGGTACATTTAGACCAGTCCAAAGCATTTGATAGGGTCGACCATCGGTACCTGGCGGCGGTCCTCGGAGAGGCTGGCCTAGGCCCGACCTTTCGAGGTTGGATCGCTGCTTTGTATAGCGACATCGAGTCTGTAGTCAAAGTGAACGGTTCCTTTTCGAAGCCGTTCAGGATCGAGCGTTCAGTTCGTCAAGGGTGTCCCCTGTCCTCTCTCCTATACGTATTGGCTCTTGAGCCTTTGCTGCGGAAGTTGGAGGCACTAGGGGGCGCGCCGCATGATCTATGGTGTGGAAGAGGAGCTACGGCGTATGCGGATGACACCTCCATCATCGTGGCAGACGAAGGCCAGCTTCCAGTGGTGGAAGAGGCCATCAAAAGCTACGAGGCGGTGGCAGGAGCAAAGGTTAACAAGGACAAGTCGGTCGGTTTGCAACTCGGCACCTGGAGAGGCAAGCCGATGCCGTCCAATAACGTCGTAGGGCGTTGGACGGAAGGTCCTGTTAAGCTGCTCGGAGTCTGGTTCGGGCCAGACCTCCAGATTGAGAAAAATTGGAGTGAGGTGGCCAACAAGGTGACCGCTCTAACCCAGACCTGGTCTGGGCGGGCGTTATCCCTGCTAGGGAAGGCGGAGGTGGTGCAGATGTTTATAGCATCAGTAATCACCTACCGTCTGACCGTGGTGCCTTGCCCCGATTTGTGGCTGAACAAGTTGGAGAGAATCCTTTTCCGATTTTTGTGGAAAGGAGGAAAGCCACTTGTAAAGCGCTCTGTCTGCTGCCAGAAACCGCTAAAGGGTGGGCTAGGGATGCCTTGGCTGAGGATGCGAAAACTCGCGTTAAGGTTGAGGCACCTCTGGCTTTACCTGGATGGAGAGCAGGTGTGGTCACCGCACGTCCGGTTCTACCTTCCCCAGTTAACATCCCTAACGGACATCGGTGCATGGATCAAGCGGAGACCTAAACTGAGTGAATGGCATTTGGAGTGCCGTCAGGCGCTCCAGCTACTATCTCGGGTGGGCAACGCCGGCAACAGGAGTTCCACCACGGATTTCTATAGCGGGTTAGTGGAGATTAAGTCCGAAGACGCCTTGGGGGAGACCCTGGGCTACGATGAAAATCAGTTGGTCAACCTGTTCCGGAGGACGTTCGGGCCGGGGTATCTGGATAATTACCAGAAATCCCTGGCCTGGCAGTGTTTCCGTGCGGCTTTACCTGTTCGCGACAAGCTGTCAAGGCACGGTAGTGCCGTCTCGCCGACATGCCCGCGATGTGAGCAGGATAGGGAGACCGTCTTGCACGCATTCGTGGAGTGTCCGGAGTTATCGGGACTGATAGCTTTTGTTGAACAACTGTTGTCAGTGATGGGAAGAGTACAGCTATCAGCTGAGTCTATCATCGAGACTGTGCCGCCCCCTTTCCTTAACAGGGAAAGAAAGGCTTGTTTTTTCTGTGTAGTAGCCATACTGAAAGAAACAGTATGGAAGACGCGTACGAAAGGTATAGTGACAGGTACCTTTGTCTCCGGCCAGGGGTTGATTAACTTTTTTAGTTACCACCTCAGTAGCAAAATCAGGCTGGAGAAGAGGTGTCTGTCACGAGATATGTTTGCGAAAAGATGGAAGCCTGTGGCATACAAGATGGGTATGTTTGGCACCAGGTAAGTGTGACCGGATCAGAAAGTAAAGGTTCTACCCGGATGGCTGGGTGTCCGTCCTTCGACATGATCATTAATATTTTTAAACATTGCCTTCGTAAAATTCATTGTTTATAATCTTATCCGTAAGTTCATTCGAAAATTGTAACTGTGTTAAGCTACTTCACCCTTTATATTTGTCTGTCCTT
>NC_043000.1:77776056-77781056 GCF_006345805.1 Octopus sinensis
TCTGTTTGCCAAATAGTAGTAAATAGCTCCTAGGGCATTATAACTCCCTCTCCACTTTTATTTCTTAATGAATAATTTCTGACATTTACTTAACCCCATTTCTATAAATAGAAAACCCCTTTTGTCTCCTTCAACTGAATGTGCCTCACAACCTTCTAGCAGTTCAAAATAACTTAAAGAACTCTTCAGTCATAAGATAAGCTCTAAGACCTCAACGTTCTTAAAATTCAAATCAGCATCTTTGTCTATATATCTACCTTCTCTATAATGTTATCAATTAATATGACAATTATGTATTAATGGCTGATGATTGCTCAACATTTTAAAACTGTTGTAATATTTACAATATTTAATAAAATGATGTAGCGTGAAACGATCGTACCAAATTACCGGAGATATTCTTGTTGCTTATTTTGATTATAATCACCCCATGGACTTATATGGATAACACCATACAAAGTTCTGGTGTATCTAACTTAAGTACCATATTCATCTGAATCTAAATTTTGCTGAACTTATATATATATATATATATATATATATATATTATATATATATATATATATATACACATACATACATATATATATATATATATAATACAATATATATATATATTATATATATATACATACTAATACAATTGTTCGTTTGTTTTCCACCTGCCTTCGTCTTTTGTTTATTTTCATAAAGCTTCCCGTTATATATATATTATATATATATATATATATATATATAGTTAGCCTCGACAGATTCAGCCATCCCTGCTGTATTTTTGGGATATTCTTTTGTTTGTAAAATTAGGTTTCAGCTGATGTTTACTGTTTTTTTTTGTAATGGAGTAATGTTCTCACTCTTCTATTAAAAAGATGCGTAAGAAACACCTGTAATGAGCTGACAAGTATCCATCGTATATTATTATTCCTTTGATTATATATATATATATATATATATATATACATATATATGATTTAAAATTAATAATAAAAGGGTAAAATTAATTAATTTAATTAATAATTAATCAATCAATTAATTAATAATTTTACCAAGTAGATCGGTACGTTAAAATATTCTTTATAGGTAAAATTATACAAATATTCTATAATTATAAACATTATTATAATCAGGGGTCAGCTAATTGGTTCACCACATACCGAATTTAGAAATAGGAGTTTAAAATTCCGTAAGAATCTCTCAGACAGTAACACACTTTTTTACGTAGGCAAAGAAAAAAATAATGAATCAACACGACTTCGATTAGTCACAGACGCGTTTCGAGATTAAAGTATTTAATTTACTTACTTCCCGTCATCAGTGTAGCGTTTCCATTATAAAATTTGAAAGTGCTAGGGTTAAATACGCATGCGATCGAATGACATCGTGCAACAGATACCCAACCAACACTTCCAAAATGTACACAGCCGAATGTGAATACATATTTATTCCCTGTACCCATGTATATCTCGTTTTTCTGGTTCAAATCTGTGTAATGCAGAAAACTGTTACAAACACCCAAGTAACCAGACGACTGTATTGTAGTTGATTAGGTTCAGACCAACCCTGGTTCTGATGAAAAGTATTCCAAATATGTTCATCATATTTTCTTCCAATTTTAAAATGGTAAGGTGTGGTTTTTGAACAAGATTCAACTGCTAACATTAATAGGTGGAGCAGTTTTGCTCCATCAAGCCGGGTGGTGTATAAATAAGTTCTACCATCTATACAGCCACATCAGATATTATAGACACAGTAGCTTCTAACACTAAAATCTTCAGTAATTTTCATGAAGGAACAGTTTTCTTAGCTCTCCAGTGGGCTTTATCGATTTAGCTGACCGACTAATAAAGCTAAGTAGGAACAGATAAGTGGTGTGTGAAATCTAGATTAAGCTAGATTAGGTAACCCAGATACTCTTTAGTAATTGAGTAGTGAATATCAATGTCGTAGCCTTTGTTGTTTTTGTTGTTGTTGATGATGGTATTGGCGACGATGTTGCTAATGGGGCGGTGGTGTTAATGTTAAAATGCACACATATGTACGTGTATATATATATATATATATATATATATATATATATATATATATGGGTATGATTATATGATACACATACACACAAATTAATATATATATGTATGTATACGTATACATATACATGTATATATATGTATATATACACATACATGTACGCGTATATGCATGCATTTGTATATGTATGTAGGAATAGATGAGTGTGTATGTATTTGTGCATACCTATAGGCATATAAATACTTTTATAAAATAAGATATATATATGTATCCTTCACACTGTAATGTATACATACATACATATATATATAATCTATAACTATAAATATATCTATAAAAGAGAGTTTGTATGCGTGTGCCTGTGTGGTGTGTGTGTGTGTGTGTGTGTGTGTGTGTGTGTGTGTGTGTGCGTATGTTCCTTATGCATTCCAAAACCGAGTTGACGTATTGGGTATCAAAAGATTCAGTAGACTTTTGGCTACCAACTAAACTATATTTTCATTCATATATTTGTAATACAAAAATTTAACATTGTCATTTTTCTTTTAGTCACCTATCGTAAACGACATTTTTATCACCACTACAACGACGATGACGTCACAATTTGTATATGAGTGTGTTCGCGCGTTCATTACCTACGTTAGTCCGATGACTGACAAGTATATGTGTGTGACCGTGTATGTGTCTGTCAGTATACATACATTTATGTGACTACTGACACATACAGTGACAGAAATAGGCTTCGGGTGTGCGTTAATGTATGTGGGGGCTGTCTTAGTTTATGTATGTAACTTTCTTCCACCCAACAGTGAAACGCGCCGATATTGAAAGTTTCATTGGGGTCTAGACATTAAACGAGCAACAACGTTCACTTTGAAGTATTACCAACATGAAGATTTGGCTGATTTTAACACCACTCACAATACTCGCAAATATATCTCACAAAAATTGTTATTCTGTTTATTATAATAAATTCGGAAACTTGGCAAAGTAGAAAGCCTCGTCGGCTCTTTTAATATAATTGCAGATATGTTATTCCACTCCTTTTAATCAGTTTCAAGATAATTTTTAACAGTTCTCCTAAGCTTCTTCATCACTCTGAGTATCAACGTCGTACAAGCTTTTTACTGCGTTAGTATTATTCTACAGCCTATAACGTTATACAGTTAAAATATGTAAAATAAATTATTTTTGTGTGAAAAATTGAATTATGCCTTCTGAACTGTCTTGGACTTTCTTCACCGTGATATTCAATCGTGAATTTTACAACATTTAGTACATGTTCCAAATAAATGTTGGCTTCCTGTACTTTGTTATATACTGGTGACGCATAATGACTTTTGCTAATTTGGTGACTTTCCATCTTTTTTTATAGCATAACTATGCCACAGAAAGTATGTTTTGCACCTATATTGACTACATTTCGTTTAGCTTGAACTTCGTATGTGTACATTTTGTTGTTTTCAATATTATCAATTCTATGAGTGTGTGTGTGCGTGAGTGTGTGTGTGTGTGTGTGTGTGTGTGTGTGTGTGTGTGTGTGTGTGTGTGTGTGTGTGTGTGTGTGTGTGTGTGTGTGTTTCTGTGTTCCTTACGTCGATAGTAAACTAGAGTAAAGAACATTTTACCATGTTTTAATGAGCGCACATTACGAGTAACGATGTGTGAATAATGAAAGTAAATGTTTCTCCGAATTAGTCACATCTATTATCTATCTACCAAATAAACTATGTTTTTGACTCAACAACACTTTTTACAACTAAAATAACCTCTGCAATTAGGTTGGGTCGCACAATTTTGAGGTCATATTAAGACAATATTCTGATTTGCTTCCAATGTTTCATTTTCGTCCGATTTTTCACGCATGCGTAGAAATATACTTAAACATTTATGAAAATGTACGCATAAATATTGTATTAAAATATGCCACAACCAAAACAATTGCATTAAAAGACATCCATTTTTCTATATGTTATAAGAAAATACAGTCACACACACACACACACACACACTCTCTCTCTCTCTCTTTCCCCCTCTCTCTCTCTCTCTCCCACCCTCTCTTTCCCTCTCTCACACAAAAAAAGATGTATGCATATGTATTTATGAGCGAAAGTAAAGAATACGCACTCCCGGTGTTTAGAGTTAGAGTTTGTGTATTCTTTACCTCCGCTATGTACGTGTGTATGAAAGATAATGTTTTGTGTGTGTGTGTAAGTGTTTGGGTGTGTGTATGTGTTTGTGTGTGTGTGTATGTGTGTGTAAGAGAGTGAGTGAGTGCCACATACATGCAAAAAAATTCATACATCACAACACACACCTTCACTCTTTCTTTCTGTCTATCTCTCACACACATGTCTATTTCATGTATACGGGAGAATAATGTAGATGAGGAATTTTTTCCCAACCAAGCTCTTCGATCTTCTGTGATGTGAGCTTTGCAGTGTGGGATCGCGCATCACCCTGATGAAACATCACTCCTTTTCGATTCACTAAAGCGGGGTTTTGTTTCTTCAAAGCTTGGCTCAAACGCACTAATTGCTGACAGTAGACTTGAACATTGATGTGGTAACAATTCAAAGGGAATTACTCCTTTGCAATCCCACCAGATAGAGAGAAGAACCTTTTTTCTATGAAGTTCCCTTCTCGGTTATGGTTGAGCTTTTTCCCTTTTACCAAGCCACTGTTTACGACGTTTAACATTTCGATAGAAGGTCCATTTATCGTCAACAGTCACAAGTCTATCCAAAATGGGTGAAATGAGTTCGCGAGAATGGAGAGAAGAGCAGATGTCCACTGGGGATTTTGCGGTTGCTTTCGGACAATTCATGAAGCACCGATTTCCCAAGTTTAGGAACCTTTCCAAGTTGTTGAAGATGACGATGAACAGTTGTATGGTTTGAGCTAAGCTTTGTTGCCAATTCTTCAACTGATAATGCAGGATTTTCTTCAAGTAATGCCTCAAGGAGCTTATCATC
>NC_043000.1:77786056-77793556 GCF_006345805.1 Octopus sinensis
TTACAAACTAGATGAAGTTCTACGTAGTCTACATTTCCAACCATTTGAATTAGAAAGTTATCTCATCTTTTAAGTTTTAGATTTTGAAAACCATCTCAAAAGGAGTGACCTTGTTTTTAATTGCTTGGATTATCTCACTTGATCAAACTTTTTGTACTCACTATATTTCTAACATTCGTCGATTCCTAAAGTACGAACAACTAAAGGGAGGTGAACTGAAAAAGTTAAAGAGATGCAACTAAATACAGTCACTATAGATAAAACCTTAAATTTAGAAATGTTGAAGTGAATATTAAAGCGGTGATTTTATATTGGTAGTGATGGTGCTTTGTGAATTTTAATAAGTAGAGTTGAAAGGAAAGATGTCGTCTCCAGGTGTAAGTGGTAATGTTTTAACAAAATTTTCACTTGTATATCGCGCTTGTTAATTAGGATGGGGATGGGAAAAGAATCATTACCCCACCCCACTTCCCGATCTCTGGGAATATTTACTACATATCTGTGCAGCAGAACTGCCAGAACACTGAAGCAATTGTTTGGTATTTAGTTACCGGCCGTTTACATACTCAATTCAAAACTCATAAGAATTGTTATTTAACCCCAGGCCAGTCGTGACCGAGCAAATGTTGTTCAAAGATGTCCAACAATGAACATCCTACTTTTACATTTTCACTTCATCTTATTTTATTCTATTTATTTGTTTGTTTATATTCAATTCATTTACTTCTATTTTACTATTTTTTCTTTTTGTTCTCATCTCATAGTAATTATAGGATCATATCGTCGTATAGTTTCATTTCTCAGACAGAACTGTGCAATTTGAGGGAGTTTTGGTTGCTATCCGTCACGTAGAGACTATCTATGTTAGCTCGATGCCACCAGAGGCTAATTCTCTTCACTATAGATACCAGTAATGTAACGAATGCTTATTGCGTGCGATACAGTGAATAGCAAAACTACGATCAATTGAGACTATCTCAGCAATTATTATACAAAATCCCTCTTTGCAGGGTTTTCAATTAAAAAAGTAAAAGAAGTAATTGCAATAATCTCAGTGAGATCAATTTTTTGTACGATGTCGATTGGAATGGATCTTGCCTTTAAAAGATCCTTTTAAAACTGTTTACGTCTTATTTAATTTCTTCACTTAAACAGATCTTATTTAGTTCGGAAAAAAGCGAAAAGCAATCAACATAAATACGTACATACACTCCGACACAAAAATACATGTAAATTTTGAAGGCAATTCGTATTTACTATTTTATACCTAGCCCTACCAAGGATCCACTGAGTCAGATCGGTGATTACAATTGGATTTGGTATTTGCATATCTACCCTATCTTGCCAGTACTTGAAGTATACAATGTACTTTTATTTCCCCGTGAGCTCTATGTGTCTGCACCTAGCCATTTCCTGACGACTAGCATGTTGATGTGCCTTGATTCTTAAGGAATTGATATAACTGATTGATATATATCTGCTGTGTAAGTTAGGAAGGACTAAATATTTTCTAATATTTAGTTTTGAGTTTCTACCACTCAAGTCGACCTTATTTCGTCTTTTGACTCACAATATATTAGAAGTATCCGACGCTCCGTCAGTTATGACAATAGTCCCAGTTAATCCAATTATCAGAACAACCACTTTGTGAAATTAACGTACAAGTGGCTGAGTACTCCACAGACATGAATACATTTAACGTAGTTCTCGGGGAATATTCAATGCAACACAGAATGTAACAAAGCTGGCCCTTTGAAATACAAATGTTACTCATTTTTGCCAGCTGAGTGAACTGGAGCAACGTCAAATAAAGGGTTGTGTTCAAGGACACAACGACCTTACGATCGCGCCTTCCGGTAGTTATTGTGTAAACCTCGGAAAGATAGAAAAGATTTGATTCAGAATGTGAAGAGAACGCGATATCTCAAAACCCTCTGCTGCATGACACTGTCATCGTGGATATTGCTTTTCGGTATTTATTAGATTCCTTTTTCAAGTTTCTGTTCAATCAGTCACATGACTTGTCAAAAGTAGCTTAGAAATAATACTAATAACCAGCTGTAACAGTGGCGTTTAACAAGGTGACGTCGTAAAGCGAGAAGGTACGTCACGAAATAAGTTATACCTAAAATACTGAAACATTATTGTGAGGTCGGTTCATCTAGTAGCTAACGGATTAAATTTTGATCATAGATTATCTCGATTAAGATTGATCTGGAGTGTGTGTTTTATTAAACATCACAAAATACTTTTACATTTATTTTCATTTCAATGACAATGCTGCACGACGTTCAAAATAATTCTCCCTTTTTCAATGACATTGAGTAACCTTAACAGAAACAAAAGTTAGTGTCCTACAGAGTTTCATATGACCTCCCCTATTCATTTTTCGTCTTTATTGATGATCATCGAACATCACATTTACATCTCATGCTTGTCGTTTTGATGATGTTACAAACGTTTCATTTAATAGTGATAAATTAAGAACAATTGGAAACTCTGAACTAAATTCAGTTAACCTATAGTTAAAGACACATTAGAATTCAATGACAGTTATTATAAACTAATGATATTCATCTCCGAAATGAAGTCAATTAAAAGAAATACGAATTTTTGGCAAAAAAAATGTCAGACTTAAAGAAAATATATTTAACTAGATATACAAATTACCGCGAATGCTACAATGATAATGACTTGTGGCGTATTTCCCTCACAAATCAACTATTTAAATTAAGTTGCGCTTGTGGCATTCTGTCTAAACTACTATGTAATACGCTTAAATCAATTTGGTATTGATCTGAGAAATTTAGTTTAAACAGGATATATTTGTCTGGTTATTTTTCTATTTGATTTTCTTTCTGTGTCTTGTATTAGTGAAATATTCAAGTAACTGTCACAACAGATACAAACATTTGCAACAATGCAACAGTAGTTGTCATTGATTCAATTATGAACGTAACAGAAAAATCTATGAAGTATGCGCTGTAAACCAGTACACAATACCTTAGTATTTTTAAAACACAAGCCTGCATATATGCATATATACATATGTGTATACACACATGCACGCACGTACGACACAACACACGGAATGTCTAGGTAAAGGACTGGAGTAGGGGACACAGTTGGGTTGTCCTTTGATCAGAGCTGATTTGTGGCGAAATAACAGCAACGATGATGATGAAAACAATGATGCTACCACCGCCACTAACCTCCATCACAACCACTAAAATCCCACCTCATCAACACTACCATTATCACCACTAATCCCCATTATTAACCCATACTGCCACCATCACTACTACTAAACCACCACCACCAATAACCATAACAACAACAACAAGCATGAAACGACAACAAAGATGTAGGCTTATACGTGATCTCGTTATCTGTTAGAAACAGCAGCCTAATGGGATTCAAATTACATTTTACAGTCATAATCAAGGCAGAATATGTTAGATGATTTTTTCCTAAATGTACTGTATCTGGATAATAGAGAATGATCACGGATAAGGTCGTTTCTGATCATGAGTCGGGTTGGTCGGGACAGTCATGGGGTAAACAACAATACGGTATGTGGGGCAGAATAGCTGAAGTGTTGCAAGAGAAATAAATCTGGTAGATGTTGGGTGAGGAATAAAATATCTGATATGAATGATATGAATAATTGTCTTAGCAGTGCAAACATAAAAATTTATTGCAAGAAGACATCTTTAACAGTTTTCACAATCACAAAAATCAAAAGGTGAAATCAATGTCATGAACATTACATGAACAGAAGGTAGAAATTAAATTGTGAAGAAATCGAAGGAGATTGAACATCAGACATAATTTCAAGTCTTACTTTCTTTCATTCATTCTTTCTTTCTTTCTTTCTTTCTTTCTTTCTTTCTTTCTTTATTATTTATTTATTTATTACCTTCACCTTCACTAAGGCGGAGGTATTGTTTTCAGTAGCGTTTGTTGTTTGATTGTCCGTGGACAAGATATCTCAAGAACCGCAGGATGGATTCGGATGAAACTTTCAGGTAAGTTTGGCCTTGTGACTGGCACAAACTGATTAGATTCCGTGAACAATCCAGTATTGGACAAAGATTCTGGATTATTTTTCCAATTTTTTAACTTAATTTCTGAGAGCGGTCGGGTTCGTTTTTAGAGCAGTCGAGTTTATTTCAGATATTCTCATTTTAACAATCATCGGCTAATCTTTGAGAGGATGTTGGTGTTGCTTTGGCGGAGGTTTGCGCTCTCTGAGTGCTCTTGTTTATTTATTTATTTCTCTCTCCAGCCTTCTTTCTTCTCTCCATCTCTTTCTCTATCACTGTTTTTTTCCTGGTTGTATGAAATATTTGATATGCTGTCAAATTTTTATACTTTAATTGAAAGAAATCACAAAGGAATAAAACAGCAAAGCTAACCGTCGCCGCCAACCGCCCGACAGGCACTGCAGATTAGCAGATATGGATATTTCAATATTATTTCACCTTATTTCTAATTTTTTTCGGTCAACTGTAATGTTTATCATCTAGGTCCAAAATATAAGTAACAGCAATGTGTTGAAATCACAACATTCATTCTCACATACACACATGCGCTTATATATGAAAAGAGATATGTATATAAACATATGTATTACAAAGACATACATACATTCACCTTCTTTTCTTTACCTTTTTACTTGTTTCAGACATTTGACTGTCGCAATGCTGGGGCACTGTCTTGAAGGGTTTTAGTCGAACAAATCAGTTTGAAACCTGATGTCAACCTGTCCAGATCTAAACTCAGAACATCGACGCAACTAAATACTGTAACCGTAATGCTATGATGGACCGTGAAGTCTGGCGTAGCATGGTAAATTCCATTGTCTCGACCACGGTCGAACAATGATGATGATGATCTGTAATCTATCATCCTAATAATAACAACGATTCCTTACTTTGGTTTAAACCTGGACAGGTTGACATCAGATTTCAAACTTGTGATTACCAAAGAATAGACACGAATCAAATAGTAATTCGATTACATACACCCTTCAAATTTAGAGCTTTTTGTTCGTTTTTCTTTAGAAGATGGTATATGCGATAGAAAGGATGCATTGAATGCTGGTAAGTCTTACATCAGCAAGTCGAACAGAATACCATTCCATCGCTAACATTCTCCAACTGAAGTTGAATCTGTACTTCAACTGAAGAATTAGAAATAAGAAACGAAAGATATATGAAATTATGTCGCTTATTCGGAAAAGTGAAATTAAGAATGGTTATAAGCAAATATTCCATTGCATAATCGATGTATCGATCTTACATTGGTTATTTAATGTTTTAATCTATAAATAAGGCATTCTCCACTTGACTTGCAATTTTCTGCGCAGGCAGTCAGCCATTATAGCTGTTTCATTGAAACAGAAAGTCCATTCTGTGAAAATGTCAAGACATTCTTCTGTTCAAATTCATCAACAGACAGACAGCACCAATATACTGATTATTACAAACTCATTTTCCCCTTCATTTTTGTTAATAGTTATTCTTGTTTACTATTTTTTGTTTGTTGTTTTAGTTATATTTTTTACTTTTAATTATTTTCGTTTAAGATATATCAGTGTGTTTTTCTTTCGATACCAACCCATCTGCTTCTACGTTGTGTTCTTCAGCAAAACGCTTCACTTCATGTTGTTCCAGTTCACTCACCTGTAAATGGTTAACCCTGGTACCTCGTTGGGAAGGAACGTTGGCCTACCTATCCAGCCAGGTGGCGTGACCTCATTTGAAACCTACAACACTGTGAGGAAGCGCATTGTGACTAGCGTTGTATAAGCACATTTGATAGCTTGATCAATACAGTGATTCAGTGATACAGTAATATTTATATACCTGTCTCATCTATATGATTATTTACATAGCTGTGTGCCTAGGTGCCTTTGTGTGTATATTTATATATCAGTGTGTCTATGATTATGTGTCCATTTATACACCCACTTGCCTCATTGTAAATGCAGCACATACATTCATATAGTGTGCGACAAAATTACCTTCATTACTTTACGCTGCCGCTGATGTATCTCTAATGACGTTAAGCAGGTAGTGACAGTCCTTTCGTATAGCTATTGTGAAGAGTTTTTTGTTGAACTCTGTATGTATACGTGTACTTGTGTATACACACATATTGGACTATATAGGACCGAAATTAAGTGCACACGCACACACACATACACACACACACACAGTATACAAAACTGGGGGCACACACAGACATAAAGTGCTCAAGAGTGAAGTATATACACCAAATTTGATAGACCAACAATACACATACACAGACCTTCATTTGCATTTATACAAGCCTTGACAAATACAAACATGTACACAGAACTTTACACACACACACACACACATATATATATATATATATATATAATCCATGCGCGCATATACATACACACACATGTTCATAGATAGGAGAAGATATCGTTTTGCTCTCTTCTTGTACGACAGATGCCATAGTGCACTACATATCATATTCAATATATATATGTATATGTATATATATATATATATATATATATATATATTATATATATATATATATATATATATATATATATATATATATATATATACCGGAGTAAATACATAAATGTGAAACAAGGTGGAAAGAAGAGTACTAAAATACCAGTGGTAGAGTAATATGCTTTATTTAAAGCAGCAGAAAATTCAACAGAATCTGTTACTCTGAGTTTCTCGTTGCCGTTCATCAGACAGTTTTTTCTAGCAAAAACTGTCTGATGAACGGCAACGAGAAACTCAGAGTAACAGATTTTGTTGAATTTTCTACTGCTTTAAATAAAGTATATATATATATATATATATATATATATATAATATATATATATATATATATATATATATATATATATATATATATATATAAATAGGTGAATGAATTATCCTATGTTTATCGTCAGCATGGAAAATTCGTTTAACCGAAACCTGGGTAGCAAATTCACGTCAGAAACACGGTTGCAGCGACCTGTCCAAGCGTAGAAAATCCGGGTTCATGTGCAGAAATTTGTGTGTTGTATATGAATAAATGAAGGAATGGAGTCGAACGAAGATGTTAACAAAATTCCTTTACTCTCGACATATGTTTCGAAGACAACATGTTTTCATTCCAAAGGAATAAAGGGTGCATTATGCAATCTTCTCATCAGGAAAGAAAGGGAGCCTCTCTCGACAACAAAACAAACAAAAATTTCGATGACTGCCTACAAGGTAAACAAAGCGATAATGAGTGTTTTTTTTTAAAAACCGTTAGGCAGGCCAACTTAGAAACTAAACAGATTATGGAAACTTGCGGATTACAGATGAAGACGGAACCATTGAACCCTAGGCAACCCAGATTCATCTTAAAGGACCACAAGCAGAACTTTCATACTAACCCAGCATTGCGGCTCATATGCCCTTCCAGTTCAGACATCGGTACCCTTAGTAAATACATATTAGATAA
>NC_043000.1:77801056-77808556 GCF_006345805.1 Octopus sinensis
GAATTTACAGGTAAGATGGAATCGCTATTTTGGAATTCATCTTTGAAGGATATTCCAATACCTCCTAGAAAAGAACATATTTTGAAACTTAGTAATATTAAGGATTTTGTTTCTAAAAGTAAATGGAAAGCCTACTATTATAACTATAATATATATAATTTTAATGATAGTATGAATGATAATAATTTTACTTCTAATTTTAAATCTAAAATAGAGATTTACAGATCTTAGAAGATAATAATTGGAAGGTGGTGAAAAACATTAAATTTCATAAATACCCAAACAGAAATAATGAATATTTAAGAAATTTAAGAAATTTAGCTATTAGAATTAAAGAAATGAGAAATATGGATGGTATTATTGTACAATCAGATAAAACTAGGAATCTATATAAATTGGATGTTAAATTATATGATAACTTTTAGAGAAAGAGATAATTATAAAATATAAAATTGTTCCAAGCGCAGGAGTGGCTGTGTGGTAAGTAGCTTGTTTACCAACCACATGGTTCCGGGTTCAGTCCCACTGCGTGGCACCTTGGGCGAGTGTCTTCTACTATAGTCTCGGGCCGACCAAAGCCTTGTGAGTGGATTTGGTAGACGGAAACTGAAAGAAGCCCGTCGTATATATGTATATATATGCGTGTGTGTGTTTGTGTGTCTGTGTTTGTCCCTCTAGCATTGCTTGACAAACGATGCTGGTGTGTTTATGTCCCCGTTACTTAGCGGTTCGGTAAAAGAGACCGATAGAATAAGTACTGGGCTTACAAAAGAATAAGTCCCGGGGTCGAGTTGCTCGATTAAAGGCGGTGCTCCAGCATGGCCGCAATCAAATGACTGAAACAAGTAAAAGAGTAAAAGAGTAAAGAGAGTACACTTTATACTATAAATAAGGCCTCTAAATTAGTCATGATAAACTATGAGTTGGATAATAAAACTGAACCTTATGTACCTATGCACCCTAGAATTACTCTGAAAGACCATAAAGATAATTTTTATTCAGACCCTAAAGTTAGATTAATTTGTCCTTGTAAATCAGACTTTGGTAAATTGAGTAAACTCATTTTAGATAAATATATTAATAAATTAAATAAGCTTAACTACCTAAAATTATGGTTTAGTAATAATAATACTTTAAATTGGTTTAATAATATTAAAGAAAAAATCGATATAAATTTATTCAAATAGATATAGATAATTATTCTTCTTCTATTAATGAAATTGTGTTTAATAAGGCCCTTATGTTTGCAATGAATAAAGTGGGAATGACTTTTGAAGAGGTTAATGTAATTAAAATGGCTAGGAAATCGTTTATTAGATACAACAATAAATTGTGGGCTAGGAAGGATACTAGGGACTATTTTGATATACCTATGGGGGCACCCGATTCTGCACAAGCTACGGATTTGGTAGGTATTTATCTATTATCTGAACTTCCATTAGAAAATTTAAAAATAGAGGGTGGTTTATATAGGGATGACCTTTTATTAATTACTAAGAATTGCACTAATAGGAACCTAGAATTATACAAGAAAAAACTTTATAGTTTCTTTCAAAGATATGGTTTAAGTATTACTATATATAATGAGAATTTTAATGTTAATGATTTAGATGTTAATTTTATCATAAACTTAATGAAAAACTTAGATATGTAAATGTTAATAGTAATCACCCACCATCAATTAAAAAATCGCTGATTAATAATATAAGTAAACGTATATCATTCCTTTCTTATGATTTAGAGATTTTTAATAAACATGCACCTTATTACAATGAGGCCCTAAGAGAGGCAGGTTATAATAGTAATATTAAATTGTTTATTAAAAATAAAGATAAAAATATTAGTAATAATTATAATAATTATGTTAGTAATATTAGTAGTAATTTTAGTAATTATAAAAATAAAAATAAAAATAAAAATGAGATTAAAAATAAAACAAATTTTAATATTAATTCATTAAATGTTAATTATAATTATAAATTTAAATTTAATAATATTATAAAGAAATATAATAATAGTAATGGTAATAATAATGGTAATAATAATGATTAATTATAATAATGATAATAATAAGAATAAGAATGATAGTGATAATAATAAAAAGAATAAAAATAAGAATAAAATTTGGTTAATTGTTCCTTATGGTGCTCAAGTTAAAACGAACATTATTAAAGAGATTTTAGATATTATTGAACAATTTATTGATGATAATCGTAAATATAAAAAAAAATTCTCTAGTAATAACTTTGGAGTAGGTTATTTTACCACTAATAGTGTAGGTAACATTATTTCTTCTTCTAACAAATTTAAACTGAATAATTTTTATAAAAATAAATTTTATAATAATACCAATAATAATAAAGATAAGACACTCATTAACTGTACATGTAGAGATAAAACTAAGTGCAACTTTAATAACAAATGTGATTTAGACGATATAGTGTATAAATGTATAGTTACATTACTTAATGAGAATAATAGGAATAATAATAACTTAAACGCAATATATATAGGGTCCACTTCCCCTAAAATAAAATTAAGAATCGCACAGCATATGCATTCATTTAAAAATAAAAACCTAATTAACTCAACAGGACTTAGCAAGTACATATGGGGACTTAAATCCCAAAGTATTAAGTATGATTTAAGGTGGGAAATAATAAGTAAGGCTAAATCATATAGTATAGGAGGCAATTATTGTTATTTATGTTTTAATGAGTTTAAAGAAATTTTATTTTATGGGCATAATAATTTAGTGAATACTCTGGATGAGCGTAAAATAAAATGCAGACACGGGTTACTTTACTCTTATAATGTATTTCTAGATAAATAATGACTATTTTGTTCCTAATTTGTAGATTTATGTATTAGTATTAATCTAAAATTTAGTATGTGATTTATAATACTTATTACATGATTTTATATGTTATATTAAATAAACAATGTAATATTCTAATAATTTTATAAATATATTACTTTATAGTAGTGTAGTGTTTCCAATTCTTTATGAGGTTTTGTATTAGTCTATTATAGTTATTAAAGGTTCTTTATTTACTTAAAGTTAGATTATATTTAATTGTTTATTTTATTACTAAATATTTAATGGTTTTATTGAATATAGATTTAGGAAGGTTTTAATTTTGAATGTATAAGACAATTTTCTTTTCGTTATGTAATATTTTTTATAATGATAATTTATTCAATTATAGAACAATGTATTTGATCTATCGATAAATTAATTTACCTATTTAATTAGGTTAATTTAATATTGATTAGTATTTATTTTTGAGTATTAATAGTATGTTATATAATATAAATATTTATCTTACACTAGAGTTAAGTTTATATTTTGTTATATTTTTGTTATAAATTTGTTAAATCAATCTATATGTATTAATCTTTATATTTGAAGTAGATTTATTTAGATGTTTATTTAATCAATTTTATTTAATATAGATGTATAGATTAGTAAGATAGAATAAATGGCTAAAACGAAATGTTTACCTGTATGTTTGTATGGAAGTATGAATATAGGTACTTATATACGTATGTATTCATATGATATATGTGTGTATGTATGTGTATATATATGTATATGTATATGTACGTGCATATATATGTATATGTATATGTATATATGTATGTGTGTGTATATATATATGTATATATTGTGTATTGTATATATATATATATATATATATATATATATATATATATATATAATATATATATATATATATATATATAATATATATATATATGTATACACATACACAGTAATACATCACCTTATGAGAAGCGCTTTACGAGACAATGGGTTCTGTTCACGAGTTTTAGTTTAAAATAAAAGCGTACTCTGGGAAAGAATTTACTCGTACGTCGAGGCTTTACTATAATTTTTCATATATATTTATTAATCTTATAAGATTTTTAGAGTAAACATAGTAATTAGTAGTTATTAATTATTTAATTTATTTAGCATAAGTATTATTTATCATAGTTATTTTAATAATAAATCTTATAGTATAGAGTGGTTCTATTCTTTAATTGTGACTTCATTCTATTTACATTTATTGATTAACCATAACTTTTTCCATTGACCTATTTAATTACAATTTTCATTGGTAAAGCGTATTTGTAGTTCTTCACTGTTATAGAATTCTTCAACAATTTATTCTATTTTTGTTAATAACGTAATTCCATGAGTATTCTCATGAACGCTGAAAATACGTTTTCCGATTTAAAATTTTAGTTCATCACAAAACCTTTCAAAGCTAAGTATATATTTATATTTAAGATTTTTAATTTTTAAAATTTTAATATTTTAATAAGTCTTATTGTATAATTTTGTATTTTATATAAATACTGATTGTTATGTAATGATTTAGTTATCGTAGCTATTTATATAATTATTAGATTTTAACTCTACGTTTATTTAAGACTTTACTTAGCGAAAGAGATATATAGATCGTTAAAAGTAATACGAGTTTTTTTAAAGTTAGGTTTCATGTATTTACATTTATTGATAGCATAATTTTAGTCTTTATTAACTATATTTGTTGATAGTTATTTAGTTATTATTTTAAATATTTTATAATTGTTAGATGTGTACTTAAATCTAATATATGAATAATGATTTTTTAGTTAATTAATTTGATAATTAAATTTTTGAACTATAACTGAGTTAAGGATATTTGTGAGTTTATGTTTTTTAAAGCTGCTTTGTATATTCATAAATATCTCTAACAGTTGACTTCGTCTATTATAACTTATATATTGCTATTTTCAATTGATAATTTGTAGTAGTATTTTTCATTGATAAATATATTCGTAGCATTTATTGGATACTATATAACTACGGATTGATAATTTCATTAAGTATTTAGTTGTTGAAGATATGTATTTCATTATTCCATTTTAGTTCTTAACTATACGGTTTTTGTAAGTTATTAATTAGCCAACGAGATATAAGGATTATTAATTAGTTATAGCGTTCTTTTAAGATAATTTGTTTGTTTGTTTACAATTTGCTTTTTCATCTTTAATCTTTTAATTTTTAATATATTTCATAAGTAATAATGAATAATTAATTTATTAGGTTTTTATTAAACGTGCATATATATTTATTGATAGAGATAATTTTTGATCTTAATTCTTATATTTACATGCATTTATATATATTCATTGATAATTTAGTTATTATTCAAATATTATATAATTATTTGATTTGAAATTAAATTTAATAATATGAATAGTGATAATTTTTTTTGATTATTTTTTTTGTTAAATATTTAGGTAAATTAGATATTGACTATAACTGAGATTAGATTATTTGTGGGTTTATTATGTTTTTTTAAAAGCCATATTATATCTGAATAGTTAAATACATTTTCTATCTATTCTTACATTAAAAATTACTATTTATAAATTAATTTTTAACATTATATTCGATTGTATGACATAATCATAATCGTTAAAGTTTCTAGTTTGATAATAGATTTTTTTATAAGAAAAATTATTATTTTATTTATTTCTTAAAAAAATATTGTTTAAATATATTTGATTATTTATTTAACTATTATCATTAACCTGAAGATTGACTATAACCATAATTCGAATTATTAATTGAATTTAAATTATTGTTATTCGAATTAGGTTATGGGCATGAAACGATCGCAGTGGTTTTACTTTTTATCTTATATTAAACTTTTTAATACTTTTTGATAGTTATATATATTTAATAAAAAAATAAATAAATAAAATAATTTTTAAAATAAAAATAAATATATATATATATATATAAATTTATAAATATTAATTAATAATTTTAAATTTTGAACTTTAAATTTAAAAAATTTAAATTTTGAATTTTATATGTTATATATTTTGTATATTATATTAATTGATTTTATTTCTATTTTTTGGGTTATGTTTTTCACTGTTTGATTTGCCTAATAGTGGTTTTATCTCTAATATATATATATATATATGAATAAATGAAATAATGGAGAAGAACGAAGATTTTAACAAAATTCCTTTACTCTCGACACATGTTTCGAAGACAGCATATTTTCATTCCGAAGGAATAAAGGGTGCATTATGCAATCTTCTCATCAGGAGAGAAAAGGAACCTCTCTCAACAACAAGACAAACAAAAATTTCGATGATTGCCTACATGGTAAAGATATTTGTGAGTTTATGTTTTTTAAAGCTGCTTTGTATATTCATAAATATCTCTAACAGTTGACTTCGTCTATTATAACTTATATATTGCTATTTTCAATTGATAATTTGTAGTAGTATTTTTCATTGATAAATATATTCGTAGCATTTATTGGATACTATATAACTACGGATTGATAATTTCATTAAGTATTTAGTTGTTGAAGATATGTATTTCATTATTTCATCGGTACCCTTAGTAAATACATATTAGCTAAGTATATCCCTATATTAATTAATAGGTTAAAACTTAGCTTATGGTCCAACTCTGTTCAAGTCGTAGATTGGTTTACTTCTATTACTGATAAGGCCAACACTAAATTTATACAATTCGATATATCTAGTTTCTATCCTTCAATCAACCCTATTGGACTTAATAAGGCCCTATGGCACGCACACAATAAGGCAGGCCTCTCCAGGGAGGAAATTAGTGTGATATTGACAGTTAGGAAATCTTTCATACAGTTCGATAGCAAGTTGTGGGTCCGTAGAGATACCCCTAATGCGTTTGATGTACTAATGGGAAGTACAGACAGCGCCCAGATAGCCGATTTGGTCGGAATTTATATTCTTTATGAAATGACCGACCAATTCCCGGACATCTGTGGAGGTCTTTATCGTGACGATTGTCTGCTTTACCTCCAAAACGTTTCGAACCAAAAAATACAGAAGGTTAAGAACAGATTAGTTAGGTTTTTTAGTAGAATGGGCTTGCGCATGGTTTCTGACGATGAATTAACTAAAGCCAACTTCTTGGATATTACCCTCAATCTACAGAATAACTCATACTTCCCTTATCATAAACCTTCCACTAATCTTAAGTGTATCAGCATTTTCAGTAATCATGCCAGGCCAATTACCGATAATTTAGTTAAAAACATATCTCTGAGACTGTCCAAATTATCTGCTAATGTCGACATCTTTAACCAAAAAGCAGAATTCTATAACGCCGCCTTGTCAAGAGTCGGTTAAGGGAAAAAGTGTCATACATCGACCCATCTCATTCTAAACCAACATCTGCTTCTCCAGATAGTAAAGTTACTCGTAATAGGAATAATGATTCCAATTCTAATAGTGCCAGCAACCCTGTACATAAAATAAATTCTTTACGGAGGTAAGCGCCATGCAACCACAAATTTCCAACCCAGAAATTTCCCACTTACTATCACAAATAACACTAAGAACAATTCAAATTCCACAAAAGAAACTGTATCTGGTTTGTAATACCTTTCGAAAAACAAATTAAATCGAACCTTCCCTAACAGTTCCGTGAAGCCG
>NC_043000.1:77813556-77818556 GCF_006345805.1 Octopus sinensis
AGAGAAGATATAAAATGGAAAATTGACCAAAAGAGAGCGGATTTGTTTCTCTAAGCAGCAGCAGAAAAAACAATTTAATCAAACACATCCTTATTTGAAAATACTCGGGAATTCACGGAGATTGAACGTGTCTTCTCCGTAAGGGTTGTTAATAATAATGCAGTACCAGGCAGTGGATCTCATGGCTTTTGTTCTTAATTTATTGGAAGTGTTATCTTAGTACATATTTTGCCATGGTATAAAAGATGGGCCGCAGCAAATATTCTGTTTAATACCAAAGATTTGCTTGTCAGATTTGCTTACCCAGTTGCGCATGTCCCTTAGTGGCTGAGCTGAGGATATGTACATTTCTGACCACAAGCAGAAGTAGTGGGGTAGCATCATAGCCATGTGTTAAGAGAAATCCTCGCGTCAGATGTCGAAGTGATCGCAGAGCAAAGTAAGATTAATTGTTTTGCTCAAGAACACAACGCACCACCCAGGCTAGGAATTGAAACCTCGATTTCGCGATCGTGAGTGCTACTCCCTATAATAATAATAATAATAATAATAACAATAATAATAATAATAAATGCCCTGATGCAGTACCAGGCAATGGCTCTCGTGGCTTCTGATCTTAACTGATTGGAAGTGTTATCATGTACATTGTTTTGTCTTGGTATAAAAGATGGGCTACAGCAAATATTCTGCTCAATACCACAGATTTGCTTGTCAGTTGTTTGACCTTAACCAGTTGAGCATGTCCCTTAGTGGCTGACGATATGTGCATCTCTGATCACGAGCAGAAGTAGTGGGGGAGCATCATAGCCATGTGTTGAGAGGGATTCTTTGGGGTTTGGATAATTCACCTCTGGAAACATGGGTGTTTCGTTCAACGTCCTTAAACAACCCTTATTCAGGGACCTTTTGAGTGGGATGGGTTACTCGATCTGAAGAAAATTCTAACTGGGCTCCACCTGCAAGGTCATGTGCTGTTTATCTTGATATGAGATCACCATGTCGCGCACATATGGTTGTGATGCATGTGCCTGGTGTACCCTTATCAGACGGGTAGTCATGATGGGTATACTGGGCTTCGTATATTTTACCCCAGTGTCACTTTGATGGCATGCCCTGCTCGCTCACTCAATAATAATAATAATAATTAAAAAAAAAATAATAATAATAATAATAATGAAAAAAGAAATAGATTCCTTAATACAGGCTGTAAGACTCTTCAGCAGAGATATAAGCATGCAATTTGACATAGATAAGTGTGCAATATTAGTCATGACAAGGGGACAAGTAGTCAACAGCAAATGCATCCAATTACCAGATGGCCAGACATTAAAATCATTGAAAAGAGGAGAGGGTTTAAATATCTAGGAGTATTAGAATCTGACAACACTAACTACAGAAATGAAAACGAAAATTGAGGAGTACCTCAGAAGAGTGAGGAAGCTAAGGAAGTCAAAGCTAAATGACATTTTGAGTGGGATTGGCGGCTCAACCTCTAAATACTTGCACAGTATCATTACTTAAATGCTTAGCAGCTTTTGTAAATGGACAAAAACTGAATTAGCAAAAGTAGACAGAAGAACTAGGCAGTTTTTCACCCAAGGGCAGGAGTAACAAGATTATGCTTACCTTGAAAGGAAGGCAGAAGAGAGTTAATACCAGTAGAAGATTGCGAGGAGTTAGCTAGAGTAGATTAATGAAGAAAGTTTATAAAAAAAAGCTGCTAGAGTCACAGCTAGACAAAGGGAAAGCAAAAACCCAAACGAAGTTAAACATCCGGAAAATGGACAAAAGTTATCTGACTGGCAGGAGAAGGCGTTGCATGGTAGATTCCCAAATATAGTTGCAGCAAATAGTAGTAGTGAGACATGGCTATGGTTGCAAAAAGGAAAGCTGAAGAGGGAGTCAGAAAGTTTGTTAGTAGCTTCACAAGATCAAGAATTAAGGACTAATTGAATAAAAGCCAAAATAGACAAAAACAAAGTAGATTCACAATGTAGATTATGCAAATCTAAAGAGGAATGCGTTACTCATATAGTAAGTGAATGTGGTATGCTGGCACAGAAAGACTACAAGAAAAAATATAACAACAGAGAGAAAGAAATCCACAGGGAGCTATGTAGAAAGCTAGGATTTGAACATACTGATAAATGGTATGAACATAAATCTAGTAAAGTACTAGAAAGTAAGAAATACAAGATGTTGTGGGACTTTAAACATTCAGACTGATAGGGAAATAGAAGCTAGAAGGCCTGATTTGGTAGTAATAGATATAGAGAATAGAAAGTACCACATAATTGACTTTACAGTCTCAAACGATGAAACAATCAATATGAGAGGTATAGAAAAATTAGAAAAGTACCAGGATCTAGCCACTGAATTACAGAGACTATGGAAAGTGCGGGTAAAATGTATCCCAGTAGTTATAAGTGCAATAGGAACTATCCCTAAAGATCTTAACAGGGAAGAGTTTGCACACTCCCAACAATTGAAAAGAACACACGATGCTGCACACACCCCAGAAACACGGAAGTGCAGCAGGTAATAACAGCAACAACAAAAACAACAACAATAATAATAATTCTTTCTACTAAAATAACAAGACCTGAAATTTCGAAGGAGGGGATTAATCGATTACATCCATTCCAGTGTTTCCCTGGCACTTAATTTATCGACACTGAAAGGATGAAAGGCAAAGTCGACTTCGGCGGAATTTGAACTCGGAACCTAGTGTTGGGTGAAATACCGCTAAGCATTTCGTCCAGCGTGCTAACGATTCTGCCAGCTCACCGCCTTTATGATGATGATGATGATGATGATGATGATGATGATGATGATGATGGTGATGATGATAATAATAATAATGATGATGAAATAATAATAATAATAATAATAATAATAATAATAATAATATAATAATAATAATAATAATGATAATAATAATAATAATCATAATAATAATAATAATAATAATAATAATAAACAACGTGTCTCTAAAAGAAATGGAGAAACTCTCAAAATACAAAGACCTGGAAATAGAGGTAACTAGAATGTGGAATCTGAAAACAGAAACAATTCCTATCATAGTAGGTGCATTACGCATGATAAAAAAATATTCAGACAAATACATAACAAAAACACCAGGACTTACAAACACATATAACATACAGAAAATTGCACTACTAGGCACTGCGCACATCCTACGCAGAACACTTTCCATACAATAACCATCAGAGCATCACAACAAATCACAGCACATACCCAAGGCACACAGAGCTGCGCTCGGTAGTGAAGTGAAAGCACGCTATAAAAATAAAACTACTGAATAATAATAATGATAATAATAATAATAATAATAACAACAACAACAACAACAACAACAACAACAACAACAACAACAACAACAATAATAATAATAATAATAATAATAATAATAATAATAATAATAATAATAATAATAATAATAATAATAAGGTAGAAGATATAAGATCTGCTCTCAGGAGGTCAAGCAAAAAGTCTCCAGGAAAGGATAAAATTCCTAACCTCTGGTTGAATGCCTTCCCAGAGAGCCATGAACTGCTAACAAGACTTTACAACAATGTTTTGGAACAACCTTGTATGATTCCCTCTTCGCTAGTTAATGGTGTAACATTCCTACTTCCAAAAAATGAAGAAACAAATGAACCAAAAAATTATAGACCCATAACCTGCTTAACAACAATGTATTAAATGCTAACATCTGTCTTGACTGAATATACCTATATTTTTTTTTAACAGAAAGTGGCATATTTCCTGATAAGCAAAAAGGATGTAAACGTGGGTCCTATGGTTGTAAATATCAGCTGCTCATTAATAAGATGATCTTGGAAGATTGTCACAAACGACACAAAAACTTGTCGATAGCCTGGGTAGACTTTAAAATCCTTTTGATAGTGTATCACATATCTGGATTAAGAAATGTCTAGAAATGTATAAAATAGCACCTACTTTGAACAGTGACAATAAATCTCTCAATACAGGAGATGTAAGAATTTCAAGTGACATTTTCGAGGGTGACTCTCTATCACCACTTCTCTATTGTCTAACTTTAATAACCTCTCTCGAAATTGCTCGTTGATGTACAATATGGCTATAAAATGTTTGATAAAGATATAAATCATCTCTTTCACATGGATGAGTCAAAGCTCTTTGCAAAAAATGACCAACAGCTACAAGGCTCACTGGCAATTGTTAAACAATTCATTTATGACATCAGGATGCAATTTGGTCTTGATAAATGTGCATAAGCTACCTTTATCAAAGGAAAAATGACAGAAACAGCCAACGTTAATCTTGACCAGCAGAATGTCATAAAGGAGTTAGAACCCAGCGGATAGCTACAAATACAAAGGTAATGGAATCGAACATTCAATGATGAGGGAAAGAATCAGAAGAAAATGATATTGCAGAGTAGGGCAATAGTGAGGACAGAGCTGATTTAATAAAAAAAGGATCGAAGCGATCAATAATTGAGCCATACCGGTCGTGACTTACAGTTTCAATATCATTAACTGGTTAATTGCTGAAATATTTTTCTCAAAACAGGAAAACAAGAAAGCATCATACTCAGTAACAAAACAGGCAAAGGAATATCTAAGTGCATTCCGAATGCAACAAATTTCGGAATTAGACATACATGAAACAAGCACAGATAAAGCTAAGCGCATGAAAACCAGTGCTAAAACTGCTGCCTTAGATATTCTGAATGATAAATGGCAAGAAAAACCTCTCAAAGAGAGCGAATAATGTAGATGTTGACAAAGCCCTGACCCATCAATGGCTAATGGCATCTGGCTTAAAATCTTGAACAGAAGGGTTTATCATAGCAGCTCAAGATCAATGCCTACCTACAAGAAACTACCAGGCCAACATATTAAAGAACGGTAGTAGCCCAACATGTCGTGAATGTCAACAACAAAATGAAACCATGTTGTCTCCAGGTGCAGTCTTCTTGTGCCTACAGA
>NC_043000.1:77823556-77836056 GCF_006345805.1 Octopus sinensis
GCGCGCGTGTGTGCGTGTAGCGTGTGTGTGTGTGCGCGGGAGAGAGTATGTATATAGATAGGAGTATGTGTTTTGTGTATGTGTGTATGCATGTGTATGTGTGTATGCAAACTATATAGGGTTTGCCTCCTAATTTTGGACTTACAATCTATTCAGTAAGAAAGCATTTTTTCCACTTTAAAAGTTATTTGAAAAGCATCTTGTACAAAATGAACAATTCTTCATTTATGACTATATATAAAGTTGTAGACACTTATCTTGATCGATCTCTATCTCGCTGTAGCTAATGAAAATACCCCAATTTTTTTTTCACAGAGGCGGAGGCCCCAAGAGTATTTGCGATGTCTTCAAGAAATTACTTAAGCGCCAACTTAAACGCCACCTCAAGGAAAATACTCTAACGAAATTTCTAAATGTCAAAAACTATGAAACCACTTTACAATGTCAAGTAAAAGTTTGTCATTACACGCAACTGAAACAATCCATGCAAGCACCAGTGAAGTCAATGAAAGTGCACAAACCATGAGTGCTCTGTGCTTAGCAATAATCAACCTACTGTTGATACTTTTGGTACAGATGATGATCACGGTGGTCAAGAACTTCGAGAAAAGAAAGCGCAAAAACAGAAAACAGGAAGCAAATTTAATGTTTTTCAAAGAATAGAGTAACCTGGCAAACTGGCTCTTAACAATTGATAATGATTTCATACAAAACTGTTTAATGCGTGACATCATTTTTTTTAATGAAACAAACAGATAATGTATATACTGGATCGAACAAGATTTACAAACAGCAAAATTGAAGTTTCTCAAACAAATATTTTGAAAAAAAGATTGAAATATGGTCAGACTAGGATGAGATTCTGGTTAGTTTACTCAAAGAGCAAACTCTTTTCTAAATGCCTACAACGGGTAGGTTTTCTGATTGGATTAATATACTCAGAACTTTAGAAAATCATGAAGACAGCATGGAACATAACAGGGTGATATTGAATTGGCTAACACGAAAGTCAAAGAAAAACACCGTGGATCAGCAACTTGAGGAGCAGTTGAGAAAAAACATACAGTACTATTTTGAAGTACTAAAAAGAGTTGTAGCAGTTATAAAGTTTTTAAGTGAAAGAGGTTTAGCATTTAGAGGTCAGGAGAAAAGGTGGGGCTCCCCAAACAATGGAAATTCATGGGGACCATTGAGCTTATTGTGGAGTTTGACCCATTTTTACATGAACATTTAGAGAAATATAAAAATGAAAAAGCAAATATTACCTATCCAAATCTGTGTATGAAACATTGATAGAAATCATGTGAAAGATAAAGTGGTGAATCAGATCAACAGCCTAGACACCAAATACTACTCAATTATTGTTGACTCTACACCTGACATGACACATGTTGACCAGCTGATAATTGTGGTTCGATGATGTTATAATGGAAAACACTGTGAGAGATTTTTAGCATTTTTGCCAATAGAAAGACATTCATCCACGACATTGTTCAACAAAATAACAATTTCTTGGGGAGCATAAGCTTTCACTTGAAAATATCTCTGGTCACTCGTACGATAATACTTCCAGCATGAGGGGCTCGAAGAAAGGGCTGTAAGCACTTCTTATAAACATGTATGCAGACTATGAACCATGTGCAAGCCATTCACGCAACTTTGTTTGGTAAAAGGCAGTTTCTACTGTACCTGAAGTTGTCGACTATTTTAACATCTTGCAGCAGCTGTATGTTTTCTTTTCTGAATCTCTTCGAATATGGGGGCGGGGTGTTGAACACAAAATCTAAAGTACTTACGTGTAACTAGATGGTCTGCACACTTTGAAGCAATCCGGGCAATTAAAAATGTATATGGGATATTTTACAAACTCTTAAACATATGTTTGAAGACTCAGAAGAGAAGCCTGAATGTAAGCGAGATGCAAAGTTGGTAAAATTGGAATATGCTGTTTTAACAGTCGTTTGGGAAGAAGCTATGGAGCATTTTAACAAAACAAGTAAGAAACTCCAAACCTCTGCTTCTGATGTATTTGAAGGTTACCTTCAGCTAGCTTCTTTGCTTTCATTTGTTAAAGAATTACAAGAAAATTCAGCCAACAGGATTACACACTATGAATCAGTAGCAAAGGGTTTATGTGAATATATGACCTCAAATTATTCTGATATTTCCAAACGCATTGTTATAAAGAAATTTGCAGATGGAACAAGTGATAGGGCTTCTTCGAAAGGGGCTGAAAAAATTAGGATAGAAGTTCTAAATCAAGTCCATGACTGCTTGATAATCCAGTTAAGATGGAACTATATGAGCAGATTGCGAAAAGGTTTAAGTTTCTCTCAGAATTAATGAACAATTCAGAATTTGATGAGGAGAGTATCAAACTTATAATATCGCGTTACAAAGACGATATTGGCCACAAATTAATAAATGAGTGTTATCAGTTCAAAGAGTATTTACACCTTAGGAAATCTCGGAATACAGAAGAAAATATACACTATCTAAAATGCAATACACAGAAGTTCTTCAGCATATTTATGGGCAACAATTAATTGAAGTATCCCCTTATATTACCACTGCATATAAGCTGTACTTGACAATGCATATCATGAGCTGTGAAGCAGAAAGGAGTTCCTGAAAGCTTTCCTTTGTCAAGAATAAATTTAGGTCTACCATGATTGAAGAGCGCTTAAATTATTTATGTATATTGTCTCTAGAAAATGACATTGCAAGGAAGCTGTCATAGAACAAAACTATTGCTACAAAAAACAGAAAGAAATGTATTTTGTAATTTTCATATGCATCCTAATGATGCATCATGCATGTATATAATACTTCCCTAATTTTCAACTCCCCTCCAACTCTAAAAGTATAAGGAATAGCCTGGAAAATATTTGTAGTGATCTGCCATGGAACAAAGACATCGACAAAGAAATATTGCAGAAAAACGTGAAATTCTTCGAGCAGGCGTGTGTCTTATGCGAAATTTGTGATGAGGCCGAGTGATGAAATCTGTGATGAGTCCGAGTGACGCTGATGATCTAGAGTCGCCTCTAATATATATATGTAACGGAAGGTATGTATGTATGTATGTATGTATGTATGTATGTATGTATGTATGTATGTATGTATGTATGTATGTATGTATGCATATGTATATGTATTCATTTTCATAGAGCATTCTTAGAAATGTATTGAAAATGGAAAACTAACGATCTATTGGATTCAAATATTCATATATTCATATAATCAACAAATTAAATGTTTAAATGTTTTGAAATCCCAAAGTCACTCAAATTTCTTATGTTCCTAATTTGAGGTTGGGTTACGCCCACCTATAGGTTATAATTATGTTTTTTTCATATTCTGAGATGACAATTACTTCATTGTATCTTCTATAGCAGCTAATTATATAGATCTATGTGCGTGTGTATATATGTATGTATGTATGTATGTATGTATGTATGTATGTATGTATGTATGTATGTATGTATGTATGTGTGTGTATGTATGTATGTATGTATGTATGCATGTATGTATGTGTATGTATATATGTTTGTATGAATGTGTGTATGTATCTATTTGCCCTTCTCTCCCCCTTTATGTCTATCTACCTACTTACCTACCTACCTGTCTATCTATCTATCTATCTATCTATCTATCTATCTATCTATCTATCTATCTATCTATCTATCTATCTGTCTATCTATCTATCTATCTATCTATCTATCTATCTATCTATCTATCTATCTATCTATTTATCTATCTATCTATCTATCTATCTATCTATCTATCTATCTATCTATCTATCTATCTATCTATCTATATATATATATATATATATATATATATATATATATATATATATCTGTCTGTCTATCTATCTACCTATCTATGCGTGTGCTTGTTTGTATACATATACACGCATATATCTATGTACATATGTATACGTGTTTATATAGAGACATATGTAGGTATTCTTTTATGAATGCAACAGATGAATGGTATTATGACTAAAGAGCAGTGAATAGACAGCATTAGCTTTACGTTGTATATGTTACAAAACCAGTAGCATACACAACATAAATCTTTTGCCCAAGGTGAAATACAACCAGGAAACCAATAGGTGTTTAAACGGATTAATAGAAATAGTAGCCAACCGAAACCAAAGATCGTTCCAGTTATCCCCTACCTTCTTTAAAAAGAAAGACACAATAGATGATAGGCTCTAATGCTCACGCTATCTGAATGATAGACCGCACATACATATGATATGTGTATTCTTACAGAAATGCTGGCATGTGAATCCTTACAGGTGAGTGTGTGTGTGTGTGTGTGTGTGTGTGTGTGTGTGTGTGTAATATACAAATATTACACGCAGAGCAGCCTCGGTTCTCGACCATAATCTGCTCTGAAAGTCTGTTCTAAAACAGAATTGCTCAAGAACCGAATCATTTTTTCCCATTACAATTGACGTAAAAGAGATTAATTCGTTTCGAAACAACAGATGAATGCTCAGTTACATGATTACACTACATATTTTAGTATAAAACGTGTATTCAAACTGTAAATAACACACAAAAGCGTGTTATTTCTTAGAAGGGGAGTCCCCTTCTATAAAAACCACTGGTAACTGTTTTTCAGGGGTTTCTTCCCTTCTCTGTCTCTTTGGCTCAGGAACATCTTTCTCTGGGGTTTCTTTTCTTTTTTCTTTCAGCAAAAACTTGTCCAATGTTAGTTGTTTTTGCCTGCGTTGTAAAGGTTTTCTAAAATGAGACATGACATTTGTCATTGAAAAGGTTTACTGTTCTATTTGCTATCACTGTTTCAGGGTAATATTTTCCCACAAAACTTTGCACATCATCCCAATTAGCACAAATTTCTTTGATTAAAGAATTTGGAACATCCTCCTTTCCTTCTTCCTCCGCCTCAGAAGACATTTCCTCGGCTAAAGTTTTGAAGGTGTACGAGCTCTTCGGTGGTAAGCGCAGCACGGTGGTCTTCTACCAGTTCTTCAATATCTTCACTGTCGATATCCAACCCCATAGTTTCTCCCATAGAGACAATATCATCAACAATAGCAATTTCCTCGACAGCAACAGTACTTGTAGCTGTCTCAACACCCACCCCTAAAGTCTCGTTCTGGTACAGTCTGGCCAACTTTCCTGCATGCTGAATTCATGGTTCTGTAACTCACTTGGTTCCATAAGATTAATACAATTCAGGATATTGAAATGATTTTTCCAAATTTCTCTGAGAATTAACTGAGTGTCATTAGTGACTTGAAAACACTTTCGAAACAGGACTTTTGTGTAAAGTTTCTTAAAGTTTGCAACGACCTGTTGGCCCATCGGTTGTATTAGAGGAGTTGAATTAGGTGGCAGGCATTTGACCTAAATAAAATTAAATTCTTCAACTAAGTCATCTTCCAAACCTGGAGGGTGAGGGAGGGCATTGCCTAACACGAGAAGGCATTTTAGTGGCAAGTTTTTTTCTTGCAGATTTTTTTTAACACTCAGGGCAAAAACTTCATGAATCAACTCAATAAGAAATCGTCTGGTTACCCAAGCCTCCGTATTAGCCCACCACATAACAGGCAATTTACTTTTCATAACATTGTTTCTTTTGAAAACCTTCGGATTATCGGAATGGTAAACAAGCAATAGATTGACCTTGAAATAGCCACATGCGTTGCCGCATAGCAAAAGAGTGAGTCTATCTTTCATTGGTTTGCGCCCTGGCAACACTTTCTCCTCCTTAGTAATATAGGGCCTATTTGGCGTTCGTTTCCAAAACAATTCTGTTTCATCCCCATTAAACACCTGTTGGGGGAGATAACCTCCCTCCTTTATCAAGTCACTAAACTCAGTCACAAATTTCTCAGCCACTTCCTTGTTTGAACTCGCCGTTTCTCCATGCCTAATTACATTGTGTATTTAACTTTTCTGCTTAAATTTCTCGAGCCTGCTTCTTCTAGCTTTTAATTCAAAAGTATCACTTTCAGCACTTGTACTAGAGTTTACTTTAAATTTATAATGCTTTCTCACAGATAAATGCTTCACGGATGCTGTCACCAGCTAACTGTTTCTCATTTGTAAAATTAAGCAATAACTTTTCCACTTCGAGTATCTTTGGTCGGGTGAGTTATGTGGCACTATGTCCTGTTTGTAAGAAATTATTTTTAATTCTTACTTGCATTCACCTGATGGAACCTTTTTTTGCATGAGCTAACACTTTTGTTCAGTAAAGAACACGTCTGAAACAGCTGTAGTGAACCGCAAACCTATCTATATTATTATTTATTCATCACCTAACTCGGAGTCTGTAGCCGAAGTGAAATACGTGCAGATTGTGTAACCCGGTTACAAATCCGTGTTTACTTCAGTAAGTACGTATATGTCAATATACATTGTCGGTACACAGGTGCTCTGTCCTCGACTGTACCTTGGTGCTTTTACTAGTTAACTACCTGATTCCTTCGAATCATAACAATATATATATCAGTGCTTTTCAACCTTTTTGCTGAAGCGGAACTCCAAGGAAACATTCCACTGGCTCGAGGAACCCCTGTGCAATAATTTAATTATCTTATGCAAAAAACAGCATTTAATTAACGAAATTAAAATACTCATGTTCGGATTTATTTACAATAAAAACACAAACTGTAAAAAAATTGTCACGTACATATGCAATTTTATTCTTACATCTACAGTTATTATTAAAACATGTATTAAAAAGACTTTAGTTTGAATAGATTACATTTATTCTCATCAAAAACTCAATGAAATTCTTGAGCCTGGTGTTTCTTGCACAACTCTTTAAGATTGGGTCGTGTTTTTGATAGATACACATGAAGTTCATCTTCCACAGACAGCAATTGTGCTCGCTTCTTGTGCTTGATAGTTGTTAGGGCTGAAAATCCAAATTCACACAAGTAGGAGGTTGAAAAGTGCACAAGAAGTCGCAGCGCTTTCTGGGAAATTGCAGGATATTCCTTTTCAACTAGCAACCAAAATGCATTCAGGTTAAGCTCAGAATGCTTCAACTTTAATGTTCTGTCATTTAAAAAATTGGCAAGTTCTTCTTCTGTTAAAGTGAACTGTTCTTCAAATGGCTCAAATTCCACAAATGGATTTCTAATCCAGTCATACTGGTCAACAGATATCGATGGAAAATATTTGTCAAGATTTGTTAACAAAGTGTGCAAATGGTTCAAAATCAGTAGCGCAATTTCTTGACAATTCCTTTTAAAAACACTTGGAAACATTTCCAAATTTCCTGCAGCCATGCGTTTCTTTCATATTGTCAATTTCTTCTGAAAAGCATTTATTTTGTCAGTAGAAGACCAAAATCTTTCGTTCCTGCCCTGCATGCCATTGTTCAAGAGGTTTAGCTCATGAAATATATCGGCAAGATATGCTAACTTGGAACACCAATGGTTATCACTCAAACATTCTACAAAGTCTTTCAGGTTTTCTTGCAAACAAAAGGTCAATAACTCCTCTTAATTCGTAAAAACGAGACAATACTTTTTCCCTTGACAACAATCGTATTTCTGTGTGCTGGATTAAGGTGGAATGGCCTGCTTCCATACCCACACAACGTTTCGCAAACTGTCGACATTTAAGTGGCCTCATCTTGATGTAATTAACTATTATCACTACCATATCAAATCCAGATTTTAGTTCAGGTCCAAGAGTTTTAGCAACTAGTGCTTCTCTATGAATGAAACAATGAATATGGATAATATTTGGATTTTGTTTTTGTGCGATTGGGACAAAGCCTTTAAGACATCCTGTCATTGCAGGGGCACCATCTGTACAAATACCAACACAGTCTTTCCAGTTCAATCCACAATACTCTAAATATGAATTCGAAACATTCAAATACATCTTGTACTTTTCTTGTTTCTGGCAACTCTTTGCAACACAGGAATAGTCTTCTACAATAGCTTCATCATTAATAAAACGAACAAATACAAGGAGCTGTGCTTTACCAGTGATGTCTGTACTCTCATCAACTTGAAGTGCAAACAACTTCCTCTCCAAACATTATCCTCACTATTTCCTGGCATGCAGGTAAAATTACAGTTTCAGCGATGGTATGAGATTTCATTTTTCTTGCAACTATCTCCGCCACAGCATAACTTGCTTCTTGTCCTTTGTCACTCAACTTGAACTTTTTGGCAAACATAGAAACTTGCCTTTTATTAAATGCCAATTCTTTTTTAAAATATTGTTCATTTTTGCCTGACAACTCTGGATGTTTAGTTGTTAAGTGTTGTTTCAGTTTGGCTGGTGCCATAGCACTATTAGCCAGCTTCTCCCCACAAACAGTACACAAAGGTGAAGAGCAGTCTGGGTTTCCAGTCCAAGTAAATCCCAGAGCTATGTAGTTTTCACAATATTGACGAACTTTTAGTTGCAGGTTAATTCCATCATGTCTTGGTAATTTCGAAGAGGCAGCATCACTGGCAGTGGCTGCAGTTTCAACAGACTGCCTCAGACCCTGTCTATCTTCATCTGTATCTAACTTACGTTTTTTCAGAAATCTATCCATACTTGTAAGGCTGTAAGCAGAATTGTATATATATAAAAGCAAACCTAATAGTGGCAGGACAAAATGATCTTTTAAGTGTAGCGTGTTTAATGATGTAAAATTTAGCTTTTTTATTAATGTTTTTTTTTTAGTAATAGGTATTTCATTATACTTAAACAATATGCATATAATAATAAAATAGATTTTCGGATTTGAATTTAAAATGTCGTGTATTTGTTCATTGTTCTAATTTAGAAATTTGTAAGGAATTAATATTTATGCATATTTACATATCTTATTAGTATCAGTTTCCCTATTTCTTATTTTTTCCTACATATGTAATTCAACTCTCTTTCGAATTTTTTAATCTTAGCATTTCACCAAATATTAATAGAAATTTTTTTACAAAAACGCCTTTTAAAAAGCTAAAGATATTTTAAGAGGCGGATTAACAACACCTAAATGTCTTACACAGTTAAAATGTTTCTTCCAAATATAGTCACTCGTATTTTACAAAAGAAACTAAACCATCATCTAAGCTAGCATGCAACTCGTAGATGTGCACGTACATGTACACACCAAGGATTAGGGTCATCTACGCTGGCGTGTAACTCGTAGTTGTACATGTCGTAGGCCTACATATACACACCAAGGATCAGGGTCATCTACGCTGGCGTGAAAATCGTAGATGTACACATAGGCCTAACGTGTACACACACATCTGCACAGAAATATTAAAAATTACTGTCGACTTTAGCATTTATGTAACTTCTTGCGGAACCCCTGGATTGTACTGGTGGAACCCTAAGGCCGCGGAACCCTGGTTGAAAACCACTGGTTTATATACTCGATATATATACACATACATATATACAGATGTACATACACATGTAAAATAAATAAGTAAACAGAGGGAGACGTAGAGAGATAAGCAATGAAAAAGAAATACAAATAAAAACACAGATCAATTCATAACAACACATAAGTTGAAACAAAAGCTCTCAAATGGCTTAATCGATAGTTAGAGAATGAGGGAGGTGAAAGAGAATGTGTGAGCGCGAGAAATAGATAGATAGATAGATAGATAGATAGATAGATAGATAGATAGATAGATAGATAGATAGATAGATAGATAGATAGATAGATAGATAGATAGATAGATAGATAGATAGATGGTAAGGGGAGAGTGACGATAGCTTATAAATGAAGTTCCATAGCAACATGCCTTTCTAGTTTACCAATAAGCAGGTCACATACTTCCATTACAAAAGTAATTACTTACTCTAAATTTTACTTTCACACACTTTTAGACATCTGTTTGATTCTCATTTTCTTTATTGTTCCCGTTTTGCTTCCCATTCTTTCCAACCTCTCTATATGTAAGCAAGCAATATCTGCACGCTGACATACATATATACATACGAACAAACACACACCCACACACCCACACCCACACCCACACACACACTTATGTATATGTGTATGCTTGCGTGTATATGCATGATATATGTTCATATGCATATATATATATATATATATATATATATATATATATTATATATATATATTATATATATATATATGTATGTATGTATGTATGTATTATGTATGTACGCATGTTTGTATGTATATCGCACACAAATGCAAAGGCATATATATGAATCAGGCGATCTATTTGAATTAGAAATGATAGATCACATTGATTTTATGCACGCGAGTATGTGTGTGTTTTCGGGGAGTGTGTGTGGATGTGTGTGGATTTGTGTGTGTCTTTTATATATTGTTTATATTCTCATCGTCTTTGATATGATTAATTCACTGTCTCATATTCCAATTATTTGCTTCAGCTCTCTCGCTCTCATCTTCCCATACCTCGACATAATCATTAATTGAAGGTATATATAGATATCTCTGTAATCTCTCTCTCTCTCTCTCTCTCTCTCTCTCTCTCTCTCTCTCTCTCTCTCTCTCTCTCTGTTTACCTGCATATATTTATATGTATGAATACAAACATACATACATACACATAAACATACATACAAACATACATACACGCATACATATATGCATACATGCATATATACGTGCATTCGTACACGCTTTCGCGCGTGCGCCCACCTGCACACACACACACACACACATGTAACTTCGAGCTGCGCGGACTATACCGAACTGGCTTGGTATCTCCATTTAAATACCTAATTCAACTAAATCTTAATTATTTCCAGATATATTTCTTTTCTTTTACTTGTTTCAGTCATTTGACTGCGGCCATGCTAGACCATCACCTTTACTCGAACACATCGACTTATTCTCAGAACTTATTCTTTGTAAGTCTAGTACTTATTCTATCGTTCTCTTTTGTCGAACCGCTAAGTTACGGGGACGTAAACACTTCAGCATAGGTTATCAAGTGATGTTGGGGGACAAACACAGATATACAAACTATATGCATATAGTATATATATATATATATATATTTATATAGGGAGGCGCAATGGCCCAGTGGTTAGACCAGGCCTTGTGAGTGTTTATTGAGCGAAAACACCTAAAGCTCCACGAGGCTCCAGCAGGGGATGGTGGCGATCCCTGCTGTACTCTTTCGCCACAACTTTCTCTCACTCTTCTGTTGGCCTGCTCGCTTAGCCAGCGGGGTGGCGTCATTTGAAGGCTAAAACAATGCGAAGCGCATTGTGACCAGCGATATGTGGAAACATTTGATAGCCAGGTCGGTCACGGTGATATATATATATATATATATGACAGGCTTCTTTCAGTTTCTCTCTACCAAATCCAATCAGAAGGCTTTGGTCGGCCCGAGGCTATATTAGAAAATATTTGCCCAAGGTGCCACACAGTGGGCCTGAACTAGAAACCATGTGGTTGGTGAGCAAGTTACTTACACACAGCCACTCTTGCGCCTATATATGACAAAGTGTTTAGAAAATCTGTATAAGAGATGAAAGTAGTAGCAATTTAGAGTGATAAGGTTTGTCACCACTTCAAACTTGGCTGTTCCATACGAATCGGACGTTACAACCGTCGTTAACCACAAGAGGATGCCTCCTCCAGCTGGTTACGGATGCAATCTGTACCCGATATACATTGCCGCTTAGGCATTGCGAGATTAATAACCAAGTAGAGGACTCAATATACATATATATAGTATAGAATGAAGCGTTAGTCGAGTACACAACAGTAATTAAGCAGAGCCCCGAATATGAAGTGCACTTCTTATTGCAGATTCTGATGTTACTCAAGCGCTCAACTATGAATTCACTGTATCCTATAACAGAAACAGCTGTAAGATAATGAAGTTCATAAGATAATCGTTTCTTCGTTTTATTCCTCTTATTTTCATGTGTATATATATATATATATATATACATACACACACACACACACACACATATATATATATATATATATATATATATCAAACCATTGGTAGTATATTAGTCGACAAGTAAAATAATGTTTCCACGTAATGCATTGTTGAGCACTCATTCTCAGTCGTTTGTCGCCATTTTGGATATTAGCATATGTGTGTGCGTACATATATATATTATTTCATTCTGTTATTGCTTTACTTGTTTCAGCCATATGATAGCGACAATGCTGGAGCACCACATTAAAAGATTTTTTTTAGTCGAAGAAATCGACCCCAGGACTTTTTTCTTTGTAAGCTTAGTACTAACTCTATCTGTTTCTTTGCCGACCAGCTAAGTTACGGGGACGTAAACAAACCAACATCGGTTGTCAAGCGACGGAGGGGGGACAAACATAGACACAATGAGACATAGACTCATAAATATATATATACATGCACATATATATCTACCCACAAGGCTTTGGTCGGTCCCAAAACTATAGTACAAGATGCCACGCAGTGGGACTGAACCAGGGACCATGTGGTTTGGAAGCAAGCTTCTTACCACCCAGCCACGTCTGTGCCTATACATTCATAC
>NC_043000.1:77841056-77856056 GCF_006345805.1 Octopus sinensis
CTCTCTCTCTCTCTCTCTCTGTCTCCCTCCCTTCTCTCTCTGTCTGCCTGCCTCCCCCTCTCTCTTTTTCTATTTATATATGTATGTACGTATGCATATACACATATATATATGCATGTATGTATGTGTGCGTATGCATAAACACGTACATATTTATGCACATATTTGTTCAATTTTCTCTTTCCATGTGAATGTGTGTGTGTGTGTGTGTGTCTATTTAGCAAAGGATAGTTGTCATTTCCCAATCAATGGATCAATGTTCCTTAAATCATCATTACGTTGTTGTACGGATTTGATAAAGTAAAAGTTTATGAAAGTTCAATGGCAAAGCAATGATGACACTGTATGTGTGTTTGTGAGTGCGTGCGTGTATGGGGGAATGTGCGTATGTCTCTGTGTGAGTATGTGTGGATGGAGGCGCAATGGCCCAGTGGTTAGGGCAGCGGACTCGCGGTCGTAGGATCGCGGTTTCGATTCCCATACCGGGCATTGTGAGTGTTTATTGAGCAAAAACACCTAAAGCTTCACAAGGCTCCTGCAGGGGGTGGTGGTGAACCCTGCTGTACTCTTTCACCACAACTTTCTCTCACTCTTTCTTCCTGTTTCTGTTGTACCTGTATTTAAAAGGGCCAGCTTTGTCACACTTTGTGTCACGCTGAATCTCCTCGAGAACTACGTTAAGGGTACACGTGTCTGTGGAGTGCTCAGCCACTTGCATGTTAATTCCACGAGCAAGCTGTTTCGTTGATCGTATCAGCTGGGACCCTCATCGTCGTAACTGACGGAGTGCTCCAAGATGTGTGGATGTGTATATGCATGTGTGCATGAGTGTATGCATGTTCGTAATGACTGAATTGCAGCACAATGTATGTGGTATGTCTTTGTGTGTACGTGTATGTGTGTTAATGTTTGAGTGTTTATGTATTTATGTATATATATGTATGTATGCGTATATGTGTACATATGTGAGAATATATGTGCAAGTATCCGTGTATGCGTATGTGGCTATGCGTGTATAAGTGTTTATACCTATGTGTGCTTGATATGTTTCCGTTTATAGATGAAGTGTATATACATATGCCGAATTTGTATGCGTATTTATATATGTAGATACATATATGTGTATCTGATGTGTATACGTTTGCGTTCATGTGCGTATACGCTTGTAGATGTAAGGTCACGTATGCATATATGTGTATGTCAGTATGCGTATGCATATGTGTAAGAGATAGCAAGAAAGAGGAGAGAGTTGCACCGGGGTTATTTTTAATATTCTCTATCTAATCTTTTATAATTAATTACTCTAAATCATAATTAAACACTTATTTACAAATACAACAACTGAACTGACTGATTCTTAGTTCCATTAAAGAAAGAAGAGCAAACATAATATCTTAAAATACTTCAAATGAATTATTTTACTGTTATTTTATCGGATTTGGGGAAAAAAATCGTTTTCTTTTTTATTTTTTTGTAGCTTCGTCTCCGACGAAGATATTGCGAGTGAGTGGAGCTGCTAGTGGCAGCGTGAATGTGGGGGTTTAATAATAAAGAGCGGGTGAGGCTTGTGAAGGGGAGTAAATATCGACAGAGATGGAGATAACGAAGAGACGAATCGAAAATGACGTTAGAGATAAATATGAAAGTTATGTGATGATGAAAAAATTAAAGTAGTGAGTTCTAGAAAATGTTATAATAGCACTGATAGAACTCTCTATCTTTATTTCCTAGTCCCTTATTTCTCCAGTTACTTTCCTAATCTTCACTGTTCCTTTCTACTCATCCAGCCCCAACACTAAACATTCTTATGTCTTCGCCTCTCTCTAACTGTCTGTATCTCCACCCCTCTCTCTCCCCCACTCCCTGATGGAGGTTTCAACTAGAAGCGTTAGTTTTCTTTTCCCCTTTCAGCTTTACTTTACTTTCCCCTCTCCGGAGTTGATAAATGAAGAACCAAATGGGTCATGGACATGGAATTCTTTTCTGACTAAATGATAACAAAAGAAAAAGTTACTTCACTGTGAACATTCTGCATCAAGTACTTAACAATACAGACCTTCACTAGTTTCCTCAGATTCTATATTCTCTTTCCTCTGGCGATTCCATCTGAACTGATACAGAAATCTCAATAAACAAAAGATTATCTATAGGTTTGCTTTGCCTCCTAGAAATAGCAGCTGAACCTGTCATAAATGTGTTCAACCTGTTTTTAAAAAAAATTCATCAGATAATGCATCCGAAGAAATATATACATATACGTGGATACTCACACATACATACACGTGCATCCGCACTCACATATTTGTGAAAATGCTGGATGGTCACGAATGGAAGGCACTTTATCATAGATCTACTCTATAAAGTATTAACTAAGTATAACGATATAGGGAAATTTACCTGGAAACTCTTCATACCAGATTTCGCAATCAACTTTCATATGCTCAAAGAAAAATACATAGCCACGGTATACTGCCCTAAAAGGAGCTTGAGAGTCATAGTTGAATGACTTTGATGATAGCTGCTCGTAACCAGATCTGTCTCAAGGCGAAACAACAAGAAGCAGATAGTCAAAATTCCTTCATACTACACCCGATTATCTTTAGAAATGAAGGGCATATTGGATAATATAGTACAAGACATCAACTATTCGCAACACCGGTGAATAATTTATCCACTGTTTTCTATATCTTCACTTTCGATATAGATTGATATTAGAATTTACCACAGGCATTTATGGTCCGTATAATAAACCTAAAGAATAACTTCAATACGTTAACAAGTATTTCAATCATCCTAGAACAGTAAATGTATCGATATATAAGAATTTCTAGACTTTCTGCTAAAGAAATTAACGTTCTGTAATCTAGCCAGCTGTCACAAACAGTGTTTAGTACGGTACCTTCAAAGCGCTGTTATAGCCGTCTCCTTCAATCAGAACAAATTTGTAAAACTGAGGAGTCAGCTTATTAGATGTAGAATAATGATACAGTAAAATTACAATAGTCTAATATGTTTATAACTGCTTCTCAAAAAAAAAAAGAAAAAGTCAGGTGTGCGCGCATATCTATTGATCTTAACGAACGGTAGAAAAGTATTAAACCAAAGAAGAGCTTACTTTTTTTAGTTATGGTATCCACAAGCCTGATAATCTGTTGTTTCCAAAATGGGTGATTGATTTCGGAGAGTCAAATGCTTTAAAGTCTCAAAAAATCCCGCTATTAATTATTGCCTCTAGTATAGGTAGCGGACCTGAAGTTTAATGGAAGTGAGGGTTAGCCAAAGATATAGAATCCAGTACTTGACTTCATCGACGCCCTCGTGTTGAAAAACGAAATTAGTGTCAGAATTATTTGAAAACAAGACATAAACACACAAACAAATTATGCATGTTATTTTGTCTGACACTCAATGAGGTTGCGAATCTAATTTCTTGAATTGTGCGTAACGTATGGAACAAGGCTGAAATTTGGGAGCAGCGGCTTAATCTGTTAAATCGACTGAAGTACTTAACTGACACTTTATTCTATCAATTATGGGGTGATGGAAGGTTAAGTTGATATCGGTGGGATTTGAACACGAAACGTAAATAATCGGAACAAATATCGCAAGGAAATTTTGTTAGGCGCTATACGGATTTCGTAATTTCGCCATCCGTTGGGGGTATTTAAAAGAAGTTTTTTTTTCATTATTCTTTTTACTGTCACTTCTTTTAATACTTTGTACCAGTTTTGAAAGACATGGTGTGAGAAGAGTTAAGTTCTCAACAAAACGTGCCCACAATTACCTTTATTCCATCAATTGAAACTTATTCTACTTGCAGAATTGAGAAATATTTGCACACCACAATTTTGCTATTTTCTCTTCACATAAATTTATAGCCATTTTTATCAAGTTTATGGCTGTTCCATGATTTTCTAATCTTTACAGTTATTTTGCGACTCTCTTTAATTTTGATAGTCCTTTCATATATTTCTGACTTTTCCGAAAATATTTTGACTTTTTGATTTCAAATTGCTTCTTTATCTTGGAAGTGTTGTAGAGCTAACAAAACATCTCACATTTTCATTGTTTCATTGTTTTCATATCAATACTTCAGTGCATCGTTTCAGATCACTTTTTCTTAGCCATCTCGAAGTGTTGATCTTGTCTTTTCCTTCGATTTCTCTGCGGTATTGCCCATGCAGTGGTTTCATTTTCCTGTTGTTTACCCTTTCTTCTTCATCTTGTTTTTAAATGTTTGTGAGTGCATCAAGTTTTCGGTTGGTATTATATTGCTAATTTTAACAGCAGCAAGCAAGGATTCACTCTGCTATTTGATGTACCAACACAGACTGTTCTCGTTGACAGATTTTGAATCCTATGAGACCTCTTCCACCCTTGTTTCTAGGCACATACACTCTGTCAGTGTCACTTTTGGATTGTAGCTCCTTCTTAATTGTCATCACTTTTCTAGTCTTCCTATCCATTTCCTCAAACTCGTTCTCTCTCCACCTAACAACACCTGCACCGTATCGCATTAAGAAACGGTCCAGGCGTTCATTGCTCTGATTTTGGGGTTATTTCCATTGAGTTTACTTCCCATAATTAATTTGGTTCTTCTCAGATATTCTCGCCTAAAGCTTTCCTTTATTTCATTTTCCTTGATTTTGTCGTATTCTAAAACGCCCAGATATTTATATCCATTAGTCTCAATATCCTTGATTTTCTTGCCGTTGATTTTCTACACCATCAGACGACACTACTTTACCCCTTTGTATTATAAGCATACCACACTTTTTAGTCTCAAATTCCATTCTGAATATCTGCACTGTTGAAACTGGGTCATTTATCATATGTTCGGTCTTTCCAAAGATCTTTAAATCATCCATATAAAACAGATGATTTACCCCGATGTCACTTTCAGTAGTATGTGTGTGAGGGTGTCATACAAATCACACACGGCAATGGTGATAGGCTATCTCCTTGAACTATGCCTCCCTTGATGTTGACCGTCGCCCCAAATTTTCCACATAAAGTTAACTCTATATTCCAGTTGTTCATTGATCTCCTAATAAAATTTGATATGTTATCAGACACCTGTACCAACTCAAGACTTTCTAGAATCCAGGAATGGGGGACCATGTCATATGCTTTCTTATAATCGGTCTACGCATTGCCCAGGTTCGTAAGTCTTTTCTTGCAGTCGTTCAGTACAATTCTGTCTATCAGGAGTTGGCCTTTTGTCCAGCACTAAACAGCTTTTCCCTCTGCACCTTTCCTGTTCCACTGGCAGGTTGTCGTCCATTTCCAGGAAGTTATACACATAATTAGATATTATTCCTATCATCAGCTTCAACATCAACGGGTAGATAGGTGATAGATCGGTAATTATCCATCGCATTGCCTTTGATGGGATCCTTTTGGCAAAGAATTGTTTTACCTGTGATCAGCCACTATGGGATTTGTACATCGTTGTTGATCATTTTATCCATTTGCGTGGCTATTCTTCTGTGTAGTACTGGGAAATTTTTCAGTCAGTGTCCTTGTACCTCATCCGGTCCTGGGCATTTCCAGTTTGGTATCTTTGTTTTCTGTTCGGTTACCATTTCTGTCGTTACTCTGTTTCACCTCATATTTTTCCGACCATAATTCTCTCAACCAGTTAGCATCTTTGTTATGCTTTCTTCCATGATCCCAGATGTTTCTCCCAAATCTTTAACTTTCTTCAGTGTCTGCTCTCTCACTGCTGTTAACCTTTCCATTCAGCTGTTGATAAACCATTTTCTGGTCTGGTTGGAACAATCTGTTGATTTTATATTGTTCAATCCTTTGGTCATATTTCTTGATCCTTGTCGCTTTGGCCTGTAATCTTTGTTTCAGGTTTTTAAGAACTACATTTAGCCTATTTTTTTTAATCCTATATCTATGTTCTAGTTCCTGATATTTCTCCTCCCTCTTGATTTCACTTTTTTGTTTCTTTCCAAGATGTTGATAAGTTTTCGTTGTTCGTTCATTAATTATTTTATTCTTCTTTTCCACCGAGATTCTTTTTCTTCATTCTCACATTTACGGTTTGGTTTGAGGCCTACTTTATTTCCTATATAGATGATGTAAGCATTAATCAACCTATTCGTTCCGGTTATCTTGTCTTGATTTCTTTTAGTATTTTATTCACCTTGAGGATCCACTCGCTGAGCAAATTTCTATATACTTTCCTGAATCCATTATTTCCATATCCAGGTTTTCCTCAATGATACTAGTAATGTCTTCGATCATTCCTTTGTCTTCATTATTTAGTCCTCTTCACTCAGGGCTTGAAACATTATACTTCTCCCGGTTACTCTCATTAAGTGCAACATCATCAGCATTCTCTGTCTCTACTTCTGCATCGCTCTTTGTGTTTTCGGTTATCATCCTCCTCCTAATCTCATCGAGCTCTAGTACTGCTAGCCAACCTTTCTTCCTTATTGCTCTTACCTGGTCACAGAATCTCTGTTCCGTAATATCTGAGCCTTGCTTCCCCATTCATATGTCATGCATCTTCTTTCTATATCCTCTTATAGACTCCATTCGTTATCAGTAGGTCTGCTCAAAAATAACATTCTATGCCAGCTATATTCATCGTCTTAGTCCATTTAGTTCTAGCACCGTATAATAACGACCAGGGCTGTGCTGCTCACCCACAGGGTACCGGCTAGGCGAAAGTCCGTCACCTGTAGTTCCGTCCTTATTTATGCCATTGTTTGTGTTAATTATATTATTCATTACTCTCATGCAGAGGAAAGTGTTGATAAGGTGTCACGACCACCAGTATTTTTATCGAGACACCATCTCTAGAGGGATTTGTCTAAAAAGACTCAAAGCGGCCCTTCTCCCCTTAAACGTTAAAGTGAGGTATTCTGCGCTAGACATGAAACCCAGTATTCAGTACTCCGCAGCCTGTGAATGGGGAATGAGTTATTATTTGAATGGCCGTTGAATCCTCAGAGTTCATCCGCCTTTTGTCGGGTTTTGTATTTCATCCTGCAAGGTGACCTAGCAAAAAGCACCCTCTCCACAAAGCAAGCTCTGTGGGTTGGCCGGTTTAATCGCCAATAGCTGGTAACAAGAATCTGTTTCAAATCTAACAATTTGAATCAGTGACAGACAGACGGACATACGTTTTTATCGTAAAGTTGTAAATCGAACTAAATTATTATTATTATTATTTTATTCTACGTTGAGAAATTTAGAATTTTGCTCAATGGCAACAACAAACAGTTTCGAGGTAGTTTCAGTCGTCGATGAGAGAGGTGGAGAGTCGGAGGAGTGTCTTGCTACAAAAATGAGAGAGGGTGACAGTTCTTCGCCTGTTGGCATGACAAGCAAGCAGGCAAAACAAGATAATCATCCTAATCACAAACAACAACTCCAACACCACCACCATCACCACCTCTGCCACTACCATTACGAACAACAACAACAAAAGCAACTGTAGCAGCAACAACAGCAACGCAGAGACAACAACAACAACTGAAGAGCTTTGACAGCAAAGACAAATAAGTAGTAGAGCTACGATATAAATTATTTCCTCTCCGTTAGCAAGTAGCTTGGCTACTTCAGTCAACGATATGAAGATCACCACAAACAATAGCGTCGCTTTGGCTCCGACTAACACCAACTACAATAGGAACAACACTAGCAGCAAAACAATATAATCAACACCAACAATAACAGTAACGATAAAAACAACTCCTTTGCAGGAGTTACAAAACTGCCGAGTAAATCTTCCTTGAATGAATTTATGCGTACCTGAATGAATCAGAAAAACTCCTCAATAGAGGGCATAGGAAAACCAAGCTTGCTATCCCTTCAGCTTTGATGGAGAAGACGGCCAGAAGGACCATCGTATACAAATGTGTGTCGCTAAAGACGAGGAAAATGCCACACATCCAAGTAGAAAAATGCTTGAAGAGCATTTGAACTGACATTGATTTCCTCACACGTGTGAGACAATATGGTTCTGAGGAAACATGAGGATCTTCTTCTCCTTCCCACATACCTTGGGCAGCGGGCGGTGAAAGTTAAAATATCTGATTTGCTACCAGAATTAGACATTTGGTAGTTGGTTGCGTGCGCTGTGGTCAAAGGCCAGGATTCGCTTCTAGAAATTAAAAAATATCGGAAGAAAAATGGTCCAGAATCGAGTGGGAGATTTTGATCCAGGTAAAACCGGAATCCCTGGACAAGGTCCCTGATGTTATCGAGCTTCACAACGGAGCACAACTCCAAGTCGTGTTCGAAGACAGAAAGCCAAAGTTCTACACTCTTGGATCTAACGCCCATTTGAAGGTCCTCTGCCCACAGCAACAACAGAATGGAGCTCGAGAAACGACGACTCTGGTACCACAACCACCACAAGAAGGCCAAAAGCTGCAACAATAATCAATACAGCAACAGCTATTAAAACATCTTCAACAGCAGAATCCTGCCACTACAATGGCACCAACAACTGTAGCCGTAGAAACAAGTAGCGCCCGACCATCCCTACAGGCGGGCGACTTAGAGACACCATGTACTCCCGACACGTGCGATTCAGAAGCCTTATCTTGCAACGAGAAGGAATTGAATCCCCCAAAAAGGATTTGTGTTGGGGAAAAGCGGAGAAGTAGTTCAGAAAAAGGTTGTCCTAAGCTACACTAACAACACTCAAATCCCAACATCAAAAGCAATGTACACTCATTCAACCACAACCACAAATACAAAAAGCACCAAACAAACAAGCACTCGAAGAGAAACATCAATCACAAGAACAACTCGTACAACTTACTAGAGAACCCGAATGCCTCATCAACTTCACAGTCGTTCGCAAGAGCAACAGCTGATGCAGGAAGTAGGGATAACCACAAATATTCATATAAAAAGAGTAGGGTTCGACGAACGTCTGTCGAAAACTCCCCGTGACAGACAGCTGATAAAAACTGATACAAACACTTACCTAGAACTTTAAAAAAATACTCAAAAGACACTGGACCTTTTAGGCTAAAGCCGGATAAGAGGAATTTAGGAAGGCCCTTGAGGCTGCTAAATCAGCCGACCCTCTCAAAATCCAAGGTAAGTGACTTTCCATTTTGTTTCTCCGATAAACAGTCGTTTTCAGAGTGGGGTGTGTGAATGTTCGTGGCCTGGGGTCAGCTTGGAAGCAAGGTCACTTGCTAAATGACCTCAGGTCGCTCGATTTACATGTTGCTGCAATTAGCGAGACAAGGATTTCTAATGCACAAGCATTAGAGCCCATTTTCTATGACTATGAGATATTCTCATCATGTGGTCTGTCGTGAGCGGGCGGCAGGGTAGCAGTGCAATCCCGAAAATCCTCTGATCTGGAAGTAAAAGCAATGTTCAGGGAACCGGGCGGCAGGTTGGTGGTCCTAGATGTTAATGGTAGTGAAGGTGACACCCTTAGACTGGTGGTCGTCTATGCCCCTACAAGATCTGGAAGGCCAGAATGCTTCAGGCGTCTAGAATCATTACTGGGAACGTCTCGAAGTTTAGTACTAGTAAGGGACTGAAATGGGATTTTTGACGCACAGAAGGACTGTGTTGGACTAGTACACAGAAGAAGTGGATGCAAAAGCCTCAAAAATCTACTCAGAGACTTCCAATTGTCTAACAGGTATCAGCTGGATTTCCCTGATGTGCCAGTATAGACATGGATTAACCACAATGGGTCATCCGGATAATATCTAGATCGAGTATTTGTTCAGTCAGAGGATAGGGATAGTGTAGGTTGTCCACTATTTAAATTGGTTGGCTACACAGACCACAAGTTTGTGATATGCACAGTCAAGTTAGATAGAACCCGTGGACAGGGACCCGGTTACTGGAAGTTAAACGCGTCCTTTCCGGTTCGTAAAGATTAAAGGGACTGGATTAATGAACTAGTTAAGCGGTAGTTGACGGAGGGCAATGGTCAACAACTGGTGGTGGGCTACCCTGAAGAGGGCGATTAGAGCAGAATCGATAGCGTTTAGGAATAGATTAGACAGTGAACTAATTAGCAAATTAGAAGAGGCGATTAAAAAGGGCATTGCGGTCGATGTGTTAGCGGCGAGAATGACTCTTAACCATTTCTTCGAAGCGAAACACAAAGGTTGCGTTGTTAGAGCTAAGGCCCGTGCGCTCAAGCAGGAAGGAACTAAAGCTGTCCGATGGGCCCGAACAGTGGAGATGCGACGTGGAAACAAAACCATGATCAGGTCTTTGACGGATCGAGATGGGCGCGTGCTACGCGACTCCGAGCAGACTCGCGCAGCTGTTTGGAGAGGGGGGTAAGTGGACAACATTAATGGACTTTAGTTCGTACCTGGACGGCTTTCCGCGGCTCTCGGCAGCTGACACGAGGTTATGTGAAAGGCCCATAACAGCCGCTGAAATTTGGGAGGTGATGAGCGATTGCAAAAGTCGCTGATCGCCCGGCTTAGATGGTCTGCCGTATGAATTCTACGTATTCATGCCAGATTTGTTTGGCAACATCTTGCCAGACGTCTACTGCAAATGCAAATAGAACAGGAGAATGCCTAGTACTGTTAGCATAGGTGTGGTGACACCGCCGAGGAAGGACACCGACAATGGGGACGCACGACAGAATTTTCGGCCCATAACTCTGTTAAACACAGAGTTTAATATTTAAGTCAAGGTGTTAGCGAGAAGGCTGGCGCTTGTCGTCGGTAGCCTGGTCGGAGAAGCACAAACGTGCGCAATCCCGAGCTGGTCTATCCACGTCAACCTCCACCTTATGTGATACATCATAGAGAGGGCTGGGACCATAGTTGACATCGGGAGTGCTCTGATGAATTTGGATCAATCAAAAGCATTCGATAGTGTTGACCATCGCAATTTGGAAATTATCCTGAAATTAAGCGGTTTCGGACCCATTTTCAGAGGCTGGATCGCTACAATGTTCAAGTGGTTAAAGTACACGGCCACCTATCGGAGCCGTTTAGCATCGCACGCTCGGTCCGTCAAGGCTTCCCGCTTTCGCCTCTTCTATACGTATCGGCACTCGAACCACTGTTTCGGAAGTTGGAACAGCTAAGAGGCAATCCTTTCGAACTGGGACAAGGAAGGGCAGTTTCGGTATACACGGACGTCGTCACCGTCATGGTGTCGGACGTTCTGAAGTGGAGACGGTCGGCACCATCCTAAAGGAATATGAGTCGGTTGCAGGGGCTAAAATCAACGCCGACAAATTGGTGGGTTTGCGGTTGGGAAAGACGATGCCATCGGACGTCGTCGTCGGACTCGGGGTCTGGTTTGATCCTGACCTTCAGGTTGATAAGAACTGGGACGAGTTGGCGAACAGGGTGGCCAGCCTTACCCAGAAATGAGCCGAAAGAAAGGTCGAGCAGATGTGGCGAATGCTTATATCGCCTCCGTTATCATTTATCGCCTGACCATCGTGCATTGTCCCGATTACTGCTTGACCATGTTGGGGCGTCTGTTATTTAAATACTTGTGGTAGGAATGAGTTCCAATGTGCAGACGGTCGGCCTGTTGCCAATATCCTATAAGTGGGGGATTAGGTATGCTGTGGCTCCTAATGAGCAAACACGCTCTTAGGTTACGTCACCTGCAACGATTTCTGGACGGTAAGCGTGTGTGGGCTCCGTTTGTGAGGCTCGTCTTTCCGCTGCTCGTCTCCTTGATGGAGCTGCAGTTCTGGGTGAAGGTTAGACCAAGACTGGGCACCTGATGCTTAGAATGTCATCGAGCGCTTACAAACGTCTACCAGTCGAGCAATGGGATCGGTGGATGTTCCACTTCAGAAATTTTTAGAGGATTATTGACGGGGAAGAGCAACGCCGTTCTAGGAGAGACTCTGGGCGCCGACGAGAACGAACTGGCTAGTCTGTTCCGGAGGCTTTCCCTTCAGGAATTATCCTGGATAATTTCCCGATGTCCTTGACCTAGCAATACTACCAGTTCGAGATAAACTCTACAGGCACTGATGTGCTGTCAGACGGACTTGTCCGAGGTGCGCACAGAGTGACAAAACCGTTCTGCACACCCTCATTCATTGTCCGAGTATTGCTGACTTGTGGGGTTATGTTGAACAGCTGTTGTCACGTATGGGACGGATCCGTCTGTCGGCCGAGTCTGTAGTGATGATCGCACTGTCGCTAGCCTTCAATTAGACAGGCAAGGTAGTGTTCCTTTGCCTGGTGGCTATGGCGAAAGTGTTTGTTTTGTGGACAAGGCTGAACGGCATGAAGACATTCCTCTTTTGTAGCGCTCTCGTTGATTTCTTCAAGTTTCACTTGAAAGGGAAATTGAGAGCGGAGAGAGAAGTGATGTCCTCGAGTTTATTGAAAGGTAAGTGAGTTACGAAAATGGCAAGAATGGATGGTACCTGTGAGTCGGAGAGAAGGAATTGGAGTGGGCTATTGCTCCTAGGATTTGAGGGAAATCTCGGACAGTAGGTTTCTTCGATTATCCCTAGAGGCCTTTCTGTATCAGGAGGGCCACATCTCTACCATCCTCCCCACTTTTTTACCTTACCTTTTGTATGTTATGCCTATGTCCCTTCTTTTTCAGTGCATACCGTGTATACTTACTTTTTTTATCATTTCCTTTTATGTAAACCCCCCACACTTTATGTCTGTCTCTGTATTGTTCCCCTCATCCTTCACCCTTGTGGAAAATAAATGAAATCATTATTATTATTATTATTCAGTAGTATATTTTTTTATATCGTGCTTTCACTTCACTACCGAGCACAGCTCTGTGTGCCTTGGGTATGTGATGTGATTTGTTGTGATGCTCTGATGGTTATTGTATGGAAAGTGTTCTGCGGAGGATGTGTGCAGTGCCTAGTAGTGCAATTTTCTGTATGTTATATGTGTTTGTAAGTCCTGGTGTTTTTGTTATGTATTTGTCTGAATATTTTTTTATCATGCCTAATGCACCTATTATGATAGGAATTGTTTCTGTTTTTAGATTCCACATTCTGGTTACCTCTATTTCCAGGTCTTTGTATTTTGAAAGTTTCTCCATTTCTTTTAGAGACACGTTGTCATCCGCTGGTATTGATACATCAATTAGAAAACATTTTTTTGTTCATGATCTCTGACAACTATATCTGGTCTGTTGGCCTTAATTTCTCTATTTGTGTGTATTGGCATATCTCAGAGTATGGTTGCTTTCTCGTTTTCTGTGACGTTTTCTGGTGTGTGCCTATACCATCTTTTTTCTGTTGTTATTCCTATTATTATTATTATTATTATTATTATATTATTATTATTATTATTATTATTATTATTATTATTATTATTATTATTATTATTTTCTCTTCATCACAGGTTTTGTTGGATCTCCTGTAGTCTTGCATACGTAGCGGGTTTTCTACCAGCAGCCTACAGTATCATGCTATTCGTTCTTTTCAGCTGTCTAATACTTTCCTGATTATTCTGACCATGGCAAAGAGGCAAGTCTTTTGTAACATTTCTACTGCGCACTCTATTCCAATTAACTCTTTATATTCACCTTGATACCTTCTGATACTGTTTCCAAGGACCCAACAATAATTGGCACTATCTTAACCTTCTTCATTTCCATAGCCGGGCTATTTCGTACTTAAGAGGGATGTATCTATCTATCTTTTCGCCTTCTTTCTTGACTATTCGTGGGTCAAAGGGGTATGCAACATCAACTATATAACATATGTGGTGTACCTTGCCCTCCACCACTAGGTCCCGTCTATTATGCTCTAGTGCCTGATTTGTTTGGATTGAGAAATCTCAGAAGATTTTGATAGTCTCCCACTCCGACACTCTCTGCAGTTTGTGCTCATACCACGTTTTCACGTTTTGTCTCTTTCTTAGCCTACACTTTTCGGAGTTTCCATTGTAGCATTTTCGCTATCTGGTCGCGTTAGAATAACTTATAGTGGTTTTGGTTAGTTATAGGGCATTCGTTCGTGATATGGGCAATGATTTCATCCATTCTGTTGCAGATACGGCACAGCGGGGAGACTTGCTCATTCCTCAATGTTGACCCTCCAGTTCGTGACCAAAGCTTGGTCTTGCGCTGCCAGAATAGAGCTCTCTGCGAAAGGCCACTTTGCATTTCATTCTTCCGGGGGCGATAGAATAACTACCAGTTGAGCGCTGGGATCGATGTAATTGACGTACTCCCTCCCCTGGAATTCTTGGCCTTGTGCCAAAATTTGAAGCCATTATTACTATTTTTCTAATTTCGTGACTTCTCACCACTACGGTAACTTTTCACACAAGTTTCTCACTATATTTTTCTGGTGATTCGATACTTTTGCCGACAGTTTTCCCAGAAGAGATAAAGACAAGACAATATCGAAAAAAATCTAACAATTTGAATCAATGACAGACACACGTACATAAAGACAGACAGGCGTGAAACAAAAGTCAGTTTTGATTCCGTTGTTTAAATTTGTTTAATTCGAAATTTTGCTTTTATGTTATCTATTTTTTGTATTAATTGCTTATGACAAATTGGTCGTAAAAATCACCTTTGCATTTGTTAGTTTCGGATCAAATCAATAGACGTTTCCATTCATTATCTTTCTTTATGGCTGATGGTTTTTCATATTCAGTTTCCGTATTTTGAATACAAGAAAAGAAACTAAAGATAAAAGACAAAGAAAGGAAAACAGCTTTCATATTTCTTTTCATAGAAATCAGGCAACGTAAAATCACGAAAAATATAAAAGCGCATCATCTTAAGATTGCGCCATTTGAATATTTGTATAGTTTGTGTAAGAGAAAATCACACAAGCAGGTTAACTGATGTAGCGATACGGTTTCGGTTTTCAAATTTGTAGATTCGTGTTTCATTGTGTTAATGACATTCCCTTTATATACATGCATGCATACATACATAGATACATACATACATGCGTACGTACGTATATATATATATATATATATATATATATATAATATATATATATATATATATATGTGTGTGTGTGTGTGTGTGTGTGGTGTGTGTGTGTGTGTGTGTGTG
>NC_043000.1:77858556-77863556 GCF_006345805.1 Octopus sinensis
TTCTCCCTTGTTCGTCGATTCTTGCGATGGCTGAAACGAATGAACAGCGTGCTTCTGTGAAAGTCTGTCTTCTTCTGAAGAAAACGGCAGTCGAAACAGTCGTCATGCTTCAAACAGCTTGCATGCCGTTGCCATGAGCAAAACACAAGTTTACGAGTGGCTTTCACGCTTTAGGAATGGTTACTTGTCGCTTGAAGACCAACCTCGTTCAGGACCACCGTCGAACTCCCGAATTCACTAACTGATCTTGGATTACCGTCGCCGTACAATAGACGAAATTGTTGATATGACTGGTGTGTCCTCGAACTTCTGCCAATGAATTTTGAGCGAGGAATTGCAAATGAAAAGAGTTGCAGCAAAATCTGTGCCTCGTTTGCTCATGGAAGATCAAAAGCAGCCATGACTGAATGCATGTCGTGAACTGAAAAAACAGTTGAAAGTTGATCCAGACCTCCTTTTCGAAGGCCATCACTGGTGATGAAAGCTGCTGCTACAGCTACAACCTGGACTCGATGCAGTAGTCAAGTCAATAGAAGCATTCAATGTCACCACGCCCCAAAGTGGATCGCCAAGTGAAGTCCATTGTCAAGGCGATGTTGATTTATTTCATCGATGCGAAAGTAATTGTCTACACAGAATTTGTTCTTCCTGGTTAAACTGCTGACCAGACATTTTACTTAGCAGTCCTGAAATGTTTGCGAGACAATAACGCTCCGGCCAGTGGAAAAGTGGAGAGTGGTGGTTTCATCACAATGCACCTGCGTACACCGTCTTGAGTGTGAGACAGATTTTGACGAAAAATGGCATGACCCAGCTTACCTACCCTCTCTATTCACCCAGTCTTGCTCACTGCGACTTCTTTTTGTACCCCTGAATGAAAAAACCCTGAAAGGATAAGGTTTTGCATATATGGAAGAGATGAAGAAAAAAAATGACGGAGGCGTTAAAAGGCATCGCTTCGCAAGCGTTCCAGGACTGCTTCGGACATTGGAAAACGCATCTGGACCGATGCATTGCTTGAAATGGAGAATACTATGAAGGCGATAAAAGTGTAAACATGTAACAGTAAATAAAATAACATTGCAAAGTTCCAGTTTCTATAGGGTACCCCCTCATATATGTATGTATATATTCATATTCAGTTAAAAATATTTCTAAATGATTAAAATATTGTGTACGTCAAAAAGTCGACGGTGTTTTCTTCATAGAGAGCGCGAAGAATATGTGTGCATATATGTCATAGATAGCGGACGTGTGTTTGTGTTATTGAAAAGCCATGACATTCATTATATATATGTGTATTCAGTATGATGTATGTAAAGAATGCACATATATATATAGACGTTTTAGATGTGTGCGTGTGTGCGGGCATAAGAATGAACATATATATATAGACGATTTTACTTAGCATTTTTTCTTTTTTTTTGGGGGGGGGGGGGGACATATGTATATTCATTTTTTGTATATGCGTGTGTATGTATGCGTATATAAATATGTGCGGGTATGTACATATGGGCATGTGTGTGTATGAGTGCATAGGGGTATGTCCGTATATGAACATGGTTTTAAGATTTTTATACTTCCTTATGTTTTTTTCTGTTACCTTTAACCACGGTTTTTCTTGTGCTTGTGCGTATATAGACGTGTGTATGAACTTTTACGGTACGCATGTGTGTGTATATGAGTTTGTATATATATGCGTATATATTTGGCGAAAATGCGAGTGAAGATGTGTACGTTTTCATAGTGACGTATAAGTATGCACGTGGGTTCGCGAGCAGAATTATAACACAGTAATTTCCCTTTATATAACGGTATTTTTTCATAGCGTTTTTCAGATGCCCAGATTACCGAATGGTGTTGTGGATTTCCACTTCGGCATCTGAAACTCAGTTTTATCTTGACTATTGAGTAAATGTAACATATTATTTTATAGATAAATTTCCTCTATTTACATAATATTGAGGTCTCTTTCTTTCTTTTGTTATCTTACCGTTTTTGCCAATAAGTTACCTCCCGGACGACGCTATTCTTCACTAAGAGCTAATACAGCTTTTTTGGATTATCGCCTAACATCGGCTGAGGACTCTTACACACAGGAGAATTTAATATGGACGCATATTACATAGATTATTCTATGAAAAATATACCAATCCCATCAAGGGAACTTTATTCAAAGAAACTTTTAGAGAAAATTACTGATCTAATTAAGCGCATGAGATGGAAAGCTTTCTTTTTTAATACAGAAGTGGACACCATGAAAAATACTTTCTATCGTATAAAATCTAAAAAAATTCCCTCCCAAGATTAAAGGCTTGGAAGATTTCGAAGCGGACCTACTGAAAATTATGAATAAAATAAAATTTCGTAAGTCTTTTAACAATTTCCAACATAAATTGAAAAAAGATATAAAACATATAAAAAGCTCCAAGAAAAAAGCACTTTTTTCGGATAATACCAAGAACTTATACCTGATAGATAACAGCATATATACACAACAGCATCATTAATAATTACACTAAGGCTAGGCCAGACATATAATGACATTAATAAAGAAGCTAGCGTTATCGCCGCTAAACTTAAATTAGATAAAAAAATAGAAGTCCTCCCCCAAAAAGAGGCCTTTATTACAATTAAATACCAGAAAGAGAACTTCCTTTCCAACCCTAAATGTAGGCTTATCAACCCAGCTAAGTCAGAACTTGAGATTATTAGTAAAGAAATTTTAGATAAAATAAATACGAAAATTAAGACCGCTACTAGGCTAGTACAATGGTCCAATAGCATAGAAGTCGTAGACTGGTTTAAAGTCATTAAGAATAAGAAAAAAGCGAGGTTTACACAATTCGATATTGTTGATTTTTATGCCTCTATCTCTAAAGAACTGCTAGATAAAGCCCTCGTCTTCGCTAGCGATTTCATAGAAATCAGTACAAATGATAAGGACATAATCTTCCATGCTAGAAAGACCTTACTTTTCAGTGAGAACGCAAAGTGGGTCAAAAATACCGACACAGATGGTGCTTTCGATGTGAGCATGAGGTCATATGCTGGAGCAGGCATTTGCGATCTTATTGGATTTTTTCTCCTAGATACTTTAGGTAAGACATTTCCTGGCGTATATTTCGCCATCTACAAAGATGATGCCCTCGCTTTAACCGCTAATACAAATGGACCAGCACAGGATCGTTTTAGGAAGGATATTATCCAATTAATGAAATACTTCGGACTTAGTATAACTATAGATACTAACCTAACAGTTGTCAATTTCCTAGACGTTTCTTTAGATCTAAATAAGAATATTTATAAGCCTTATAGGAAGCCCAATGATAGACTTAGTTATATTAATGTAGGTTCATGCCATCCCCCTATAGTATTCAAAAATTTAGTTAAAAATATTAGTAAGAGAATTTCTAGCCTCTCCTCCGATAAGGACATTTTTAATAGCGTTGCCCCAGTTTATAATAAGGCTTTAAAAGATAGTGGTTTTAGCGAAAAAGTAAAATATACACCTGTTACTAGCCCAACAGTAAAGAAGAGGAAAAATAGAAATGGGAAGATCAACTGGTTTACACCCTCTTACTCACCCGAGGTGGCCTTCAATATAGGTAAATATTACTTAACACTGATAGGTAGACATTTTCCAGTTAACCATACTTATAGGAAACTCTTCAATAAACACAATTTAAAAATTAGTTTTAGTTCTACTACCAATTTTAAAAATATAATCACACATAACACACAAAAACCACAACAAGAAAACAGCTGTTCATGCAGGAATAAAAAAATTGTGCCCGCTAAATGGAGCTTGCATGTCCGAGACCATCATCTATGAAGCTACCGTGGACTCTATAATCACTAAAGACACTGTTTCGACGAAGAAATACGTGGGCCTTACAGAGGGTAATTTCAAGGCCAGGTTCAATAACCACGCCTTGAGTTTTAGGCACTGGAAGAAAAGAAATGCGACAAAATTATCTAATCATATTTGGTCTTTAAAAGATAAAGGTGTCGATTATAACATCCATTGGAAGATTTTGGCCAAATGTAAGCCCTACACCAACGGCAGCGGAAGGTGCGGTCTATGCGACATGGAGAGATGGCTTATCTGGAAAAGCAGCTTAGACCCTACTACATGTCTAAACTCAAGGACAGAACTTTTCGGATCATGCCCACATGTGACTAAATTTTTGTTACGTTTTTGGTCCCCTAAAGAAAACAGATAGAAATTGCTTTCTATATTATGTCCCAAAAAGTTTTTTTATCTCATTATACCTTTTATTATTTCATATATATTTTTTTATTTTCACACAATTTTTTCTGTACTTTTCTATCCTGCATTTTTTACTGTGCCTATATAGATGTGTATATAGATTCATTTGTACACGTGTGAATATGTATGAGTGGGCAGTTTTAGATGTGTGTGTGTGTGCGGGCATAAGAATGCACATATATATATAGACGTTTTTACTTAGTATTTTTTCTTTTTTTTTGGGGGGGGGGGACATATGTATATTCATTTTTTGTATATGCGTGTGTATGTATGCGTATATAAACATGTGCGGGTATGTACATATGGGCGTGTGTGTGTATGAGTGCATAGGGGTATGTCCGTATATGAACGTGGTTTTAAGATTTTTATACTTCCTTATGTTTTTTTCTGTTACCTTTAACCATGGTTTTTCTTGTGCTTGTGCGTATATAGACGTATGTATGAACTTTTACGGTACGCATGTGTGTGTATATGAGTTTGTATATATATGCGTATATATTTGGTGAAAAATGCGAGTGAAGATGTGTACGTTTTCATAGTGACGTATAAGTACGCACGTGGGTCGCGAGCAGAATTATAACACAGTAATTTCCCTTTATATAACGGTATTTTTTCATACCGTTTTTCAGATGGCCAGATAACCGAAGAGATGGTGTTGTTGATTTCCACTTCGGCATCTGAAACTCAGAGTTTTATCTTGACTATTGAGTAAATGTAACATATTATT
>NC_043000.1:77871056-77886056 GCF_006345805.1 Octopus sinensis
AATACATTCCATATATTTGATTCTGACTTATACATTAATTTCATTTAATTTTTTGTTGAAGATACTTTAAAGGAATGGTTTCAAAGAGAATGAAATATGAGAAGCTATAGTATAAACTGTTTTCATATTTCATCGACTTCAAAAGAATAAAAATTATAATTCCTTTGAAGATTTCTCTAACTGTTATTTTATTCAATCACTGGTGGGTCTAAGATGTCTAATATGATAGCGATCCATAGATATATTAGAAATTACTCAAAGAAATATTTTCCGGAGTGTATGGTCCGCAGTTTAGTAACTTTTGTTCATATGTGACTAATATCACCAACAAAATTCTCTGAAATTCTTTTCGTTATTCTAGCACAGAACTACGTGATAAAAAATTATGCAAATAACAAATATAATTGGATAATTTATCTAGGTATGCATGCATGTATGTATGTATGTATGTATGTATGTATGTATGTATGTATGTATGTATGTATGTATGTATGTATGTATGTATGTATGTATGAATGTATGTATATGTGTGTGTGTGTGTGTGCCTTTGTGTGAGTAACGTACATACACACACATATCTCTCTCTATATATATTTAAATAAAGTTAGTTATGGCTCGTTCATAGGGTTACCCAAGGTTTCGCTTGCATTTACATACGAGATATGTAAAACCAAGTGCTTTATAGACGCGAAACCCTAGGTAACTCTATGAATCGGCCTTAACTATATGTCTCTAAATTCACTACTGCTCTATAAATTAGTGTGCTTATCTTATGTATCTATGATTTACTGATGATGATATATATATATATATATATATATAGAGAGAGAGAGAGGAGAGAGAGAGAGAGGGAAAGACATATATATATACATGTATATATATATACACACACACACACACATATATATATTATATATATGTATATGTATATATATATGTATATATATATATGTATATGTATATATATATATGTATATATATATATATATATTATATATATATATATATATATATATATATATATATATATATATATACATAAATTATTAGAGAATTACCACTATGTGGATAGCTCTAGTGCTAAAACTAGCTCTGATAGTATAGCCACAGAAAAAATGTTTCCACTTAGAAATAACATTACATTTAACGGAAGGAAAGTGAAATACAACGAATAAATAGATTGACCCTGAACAATTGTTTCATTACTAATGTAATATGTAATTTTACTTACATAAACATCTATAAATCATCAGCAGAGGTTTGTCTTAAATACAATTTATTAGACCAACACGAGCGTCAAATACAGGTGCGGTTTAACCAATTGCATTTTTAGTTATGCCTCAAAATTCCCCACGAAGAGTATGCTAAGACTCGTTGGAAACGTATGCCGCATCAAATAAAATATTTACTGCCGCATAATTAAATTTATACATTTATAAATGAGGGTGAAAAATTGATATTAATTTAATAATACCATTAATTTAACGCCAAGTGGCTTAGCACATAATAATTTATGTATAAATTTGTATTTATGTATAAATTTGTATTTATATATAAATTTGTATTTTCTCCCTGTTTTTTTTTGTGCTAAGCCACTTGGCGTTAAATTGATGGTATTATTAAATTAATATCAATTTTCACCCTCATTTATAAATATATATATATATACACACACATAAATATATGCAAGTATGATTACATGTTTGTTAATGCCTTTGGCATAACCTAGTAGTTAGAAAGCTCATTCAAAAACATGACGACCCGGTTCGATTCCGCTCAAAGGCATCTTGTGTAGCTGTCTCGTACAATAGCCCTGGATGAAGCAAAGACTTTTGCGTAAAACTGGACCGACGGAATCTGTGAGGAAGCTCACAGGATGAACTCAATCAATAATTCAAATATCGTGTCCCCCTAATTTTGTCTGACAATTACATAAAAGTGCAAGTAGCATTGGAATATTCAACCAGTTCGCATGTTAATGCAATGAGTTGGCAGTGCAGTTGATTTAAAACCGAGCGAGAAAAGCGACAATAGTCCATCTATTTCTGTCCCTTCGCAGCTTGCGCGCGCGCGTGTGTGAGGGAGACGTGGAATTAGGAGAAAAGAAATGAAGGAAAGAGACAAATAAGGTAATGATGAGAGAGCAAATATGTGTGTTGACAGTGTAGTAATATATGTTGTATTGTAATATATAAATGCCTGGCAATCATTTGTACTATTTTTGAATTTCTTTACAAACATAAACTCAGACACACACATATGTTCCTGTTCACATGCGCACACACACAAACACAGACTTACATGCTTTCATACAAACACACACACACGCGCAAGCGCGTGCGCGCCCACGCAGGGATACACGTGCATATGCATGTCTGTATATCTGAATGTGTTTGAGTATCTGTGTGTATGCATCTATGCGAATGTGTCACTATAATTTCTGCATTTCTATTTATTTTGCTCATCTCATTTAATGCATATTTAATGAAATTCATGAATCATTAGATTGAAATGAGAATATGCACGCGCACACGCACTCAAACTCATACACTTACGCATACATTAATTAGGTTGGCGTCCATCGGTCAAGATGACCATGTATCTGCACGTGTATACGCGGACTTACACACAATCGTTTGAAGAAAAGCTATGCTTGTAGGTCTCTCCACGCGATCGATCTTTATGTAAAGAAAAAACTGCCTGCACAGCTTGGCATTCTCCTGGTCGCAGGCGTTGCTGTGAGATGCAAAAAGACCGGAAGAGATACTGAAAATCATCTTTCTCAATCCTCTAATAGTTTCGCCAATCTCCTGCTCTTGGTTGGTGCATTTTAACGGCCCCAAAAGAATGAAAGTGTAAAGTTGATTTCGGTGAGATTTGAACTCAGCGTGCAGCATCGGAACAAATACCGCAAGGCTTTCTAATCAATGCATTAACGATTCTGCAAATTTATCGCCAGCTACTTACACTAATGCACGCATGTATGTATGTATGTATTTCAGCATCCGTGTGTATGTATCTATCTATGTGGATGTGTTGCTATAATTGTGATTAGCAGTTGCCCCAAAATGCGACATGATGTTGTTGGAAAAACAATATACAATGCCATTCGGAAAAAAAGACTGTCCTGGATTAAATATAGAGAATCACCACAAATATCAACACAAGGATTATTGGTGGAACATTCCTATCAAAACTTTTGTCTGGTGAGAATATAACAGATAGGATATTATTTGGGAAAGCAAGAAAAATATATACCATCATAGAGGTTAGCTGTCCTACAGATGTGTATATCTCTTTCAAAATCAAAGAGAAAGAGGATAACCATAGACAACAGCTTCGAAACGTCACATTTATACGAATAACCATTGGTGCACTTGGTTTTATGAGTAAATATTTATTTGACAAACTGGATAAGCTAAGGTTTTCAGAAAACGAACAAATACAATCCGTAAGAGGAAAAGTAAAATTGTGCACGACTTTTCTCGAGTTTAATGTACATTTTAATGTAACATTGTTTTGTTATCTAAAAATACGGTGCTTGGTATTTTTGTTAGAAACCAATTCCTTCCTCAGAGGAAGAATTTAAATAGTAAAAAGAAAGCACGCGCGCAGACACACACACACACACACACACACATATTAGTAAGTTAAATGAGAACTCCATTACGTAATATATTGTAGGCATAAAGGCAGGCTCAGCTTATCCAATGTCCAGCGTTTAACCCAATACCTCGGGCCGACCAAAGCCTTTTGAGTTGATTTGAATTTGATAGACGGAAACTGAAAGAAGTCTGTCGTATATATATATATATACACGACAGTTGTTTTTAAACTATGGAAAACAACTTGCGTGGATGAAGAAACTAACTCCTTACAACGCTGGGATAAACAAGCCAATTTCTTTAATAACTACGAAACTCAGTTTAACATAGAAAACGCATCGGATAACCCCTTCCTGAAGAAAAATAAACCAAAAACAGACACAGAAATGACCCCACGTGCATTAAACACAAACCACAGACGGTCTAGGGGACGTAACTCGACCTTCTTTAACTCTCTTACTCCACCAAATAACTATCAAACAACTATAGATTATTCAACCCACAGGAGTAAATCTAGACTTAATCTTCAAGGTATCCCACATACAAAACAAAGATTTCATCGGAACTTCCAGACTAACCTAAGTTTTGGTGAACCAGTTCCTACCAGGAAGAACTTACCTCCGATACTTTACCCCCAACACAGCCACTTCAAGCAGTCAACGAGACAAAACATGACTAGACAACATAACCTCTCCCTCCAACCATATCACAATATTCAAAATCAAACAAACCCAAACTACATTAGCCACAGACGATATAACAACCCTCAGTACAACCATAATCCAGTACACTACACAACCACTCCACCACAAACATACTACCATAGACACACTTTACACCCAACTTTCCCTCAGCAAACCAAACAAAATACAGGCCTTCCACTACAATCCACATACTACAACCATTTTTTAGACGCAAACCAGAGAAACAGAGATGTGAAATGGAAACAAATAAACAAGTCCGACCGAAAATAATCAACCTGACAAAGAAAATCCTGAGTTCTATACAAATCAAAAACCCAGCAAGAGGTTTAAAATTTACCCTTACCCCCACAGATCGAACCCAAATGAAATTAAGGACAATACTTTGGACTTCTGCCGAAAATTACGCCTCACAGAAGCTCTTTACAACTACACCAGTGAAGATGATTCAATAGTGAAAAACAAAAGTGAGTACCATCCTACAAAAGGTAGAAATAAAGCACTTGATGTTTTCTGTGATCACATAACTTGTTTTTCTTACAATACCATTCCAAAACAACATATCAAATCCAACCTTAATTTAAATGAATGGAAAGACCTTGTCGAGCTAAAAAATGATATAAACCCCACTATTAAAGAAGCCGACAAAGGAAGTGCGGTAGTATTGATGGATACAGAGTACTACAAAAATTTAATACTTTCCATGTTGGAAAATAATACTTACTATGAGAAACTAACATATTACAACCCACAGAAAACACTGAAAAACTTATCCTCCTTACTCCAAATTTATGGAAACGGTCTGACAACACATGAAATAGACTATTTATCCAATTTCAAATAAAATCCTAGTCTATTCTACGGATTACCCAAAATACATAAAAATCCACTCATTTGTGAAGCCTGCAAAGTCTCTACAAGCCTGTGCATTAATGTCCCTCCCCCTACAGACCCCAAACTCAGACCCATCATAGCTGGCCCTTCTTGTGAAACCCACCGTTTGAGCAACTTCCTCGACATATTACTCAAACTTCTTTTAAAATATGTGAAAAGCTTTATCAGGGATGACCTAGACATGCTGAACCACCTCCCGAAGACAGTAAAGGACGGAACACTACTGGTATCTTTCGATGTGGTGAATCTATACACCAATATCCCACACGACTATGGTATAGAATCAATCACATTTTGGCTAGAAAAATACCCAGAAGAGATCCCAGGACGAATTAACCACTATTTTATAATTGAAGCACTGAAATTCGTCCTGCTGAACAATCACTTCTTGTTCGATACTACTTACTATCGACAAAAATGCGGTATTGCAATGGGAACCAGAGCTGCTCCAGTGATTGCAAACCTCGTAATGGGTTACCACGAACTCAAGTTATACCAATCATCACTAGAAAAATTTGGCGCCTCTTTTAATTGTTATTTAAAGGAGAACTGGAAGAGATATTTAGATGATTGCTTCATACTTTGGAAAGACAGCATGGATCAACTCCTTGATTTCAAAAGAATGCTCAACAACATACACAGCAATATACAATTCACTATGGAATACAACAGTAAGCAACTCCCTTTTCTAGACATCTTAATTAGAATAGTTAACAACCACATAGAAACAGACATCTTTTATAAACCCACAGATTCTAAACAATACCTATTATTTAACTCCTGCCACCCCAAACACATAAAAATCAGCATACTCTTTAACCTAGCAAAAAGAATCTGCACCATAGTTTCCGATACTTATACTCGAGAACATAGACTCCTTCAACTTAAATCTACATTAACTAAAAGACATTACCCAATCTCATTAGTAAGTGAAGGCATCAAAAGAGCTAAGGAAATAGACATACAAATGTTAAGGAAAACTAGCCGAAATACTAAACAAGACTTAAAAATACTCCCGTACATTTTCACACATAACCCCAGAAACAACGAAGCCTTCAACATCATCACCCAAAACCTTCCCATCCTCACAGCAGACAAAACAATGAACGAAATTTTAAGCTCATATAAAATTATAAAAAGCAAAAAGCAACCGAAGTCACTGAAAAAAATATTAACCAGCGCTAGACTGTATCCACTAACAACAGAGCCAAAAGTGACAAAATGTGGACGTTCTAACTGTGGAACACGCCCCCACCTTCTGGAGGGTTCAGAATTCCAATTCAAACAAGGAGAAATATTTAAGATCAAATCAAATTCCACCTGCGCCTCAGCAAATGTAATCTATGTCATGACATGCATAGGATGTGGTAAACTCTATATTGGACAAACAGGAATTTCGCTCCGTCAAAGAATCACTATTCACAAAGAGCAAATCCGTCACCCACAATACAGACAGTTAAAGGTGAGTGAACATATAGAAAGGTGTGCCAGGAATCTTAATCCCAATTTCCAAATATTTCCCTTTTACCAATGTTCACAGAACACCACAATGCAACAAAGGTTGAATAAAGAGGCATTTTTCATCAATAAATTTCTCCCCCAACTAAATATGAACACACAACTCAATACAGAACACCACTAACTCTTCAATTGAAACCACTAACCCCTATACACGTCCGACACCACTCAGATTTCTAAATCCAGAATTACTTACCTCCCTTACAAATAATCCAGAACTACTTACCTCCCTTACAAATAATATTTTTTCTCAGGAACTATTAGACTTGGCACCGTGTATTAGCCGGTGCTTCAAACGATGAAAAGTTTTGCGTAAACCATGGTCCGTTTTGTTCTCTTACTTTATTATCATCTTATAATCATCTTATAACAATGACTTTTTTGACTCGTATTACTACCTCAGTCAATCTAAATGTATATATTTGTCGTTACCTGTCATAAATAGCCTTTTTTTTATTTGCAATGTGCATTTTCGTTGATTTTTCATATTTTACCCTTACATTTCCACGTGTATTTTCTATTTTCTTTTTGTAACATATTTCTATATATATATATATATATATATATATATATATATATATATATATATATATATATATATATATATATATATATATATATATATATTTATTTATTTATTTATTTATAACAATAATTAAGGCTTTAGCAACAAGTTGCTTCACCACATACCGAAAATTTTAGAAATAGCAGCCACAGATAACAATATTTGTAACTCGCATAGGCAAAAAGAATAAAAATAATGAAATCACACAGTCTTCGATTAATTATGGACGCGTTTCCGGATTAGAATTATAAAAATTCATTTTCGTCATCAACATAATATTTCGAGAATTATAAATCTGAAAATGCTAGGAAAACTTACTCCTTGCATTTCTGACCAAGCGCCATCAAAACATACAAAATTTAATCAGCATATCCACATTTATATAGACCAGTGATTTCGTATGCCCCTCCAAGTTTACCATGTGCGTCACAAGATAGTACTGCAGAAAAAGATCGGCAGTTTTGTTATCGGCGAGTGAAATAATCATTACAGATATAGGGTAAAAAATTATTAATTTAATAAATTAACAAATAAGTACTAGGCTTACAATGTATAAGTCCTGGAGTCGATTTCTAAAACCCTTTAAGGCGATGCTTCAGCATGGCTGCAATCAAATGTCTGAAACAAGTAAAAGAATAAAGGAATTCTATATTTACTCATATTACCGACAAAAGACTACTTTCCAAAGTTATCCATCAAATGATCTGCAACGTCCTTGTGTTAATAAAACCTTAACTATAATGAAGTCGAGCAAATGCTTCAGCGAAGAGAATGTATGTATGGCTGTATGTATGCATGGATGGATGGATGTGTGTGCATATAGGTGTGTGGTTAAGAAGCTCGTTTTGCAATTAAATGGTTTTAGGTTGGTTCAGTCCAACAGCGCTTTACCTTGAAATGATTTAGCGTTATCGTTAGAATGGCCAATACCTTTTGAGTGAATTTGGAGGACGGAAACTGTGAGGAAGCCCCACTTTCAACCTGTGCTGACGGAGTAAACTAATATGTGGTTTATAGAGCTAATAGCATTAGTATGTTGGTGTGGTTTATCTACATCCGTTGCTATAATCATATTTCAGTATAAATAGTTACCAAAATGATTTTAACATGCTGGCCACTTGATAAAATCATAAAATAGTTTTATCCTTCATTAATTATATATATATGTACGTGTGAGTGTGTGTGTGTGTTTGTGTATTTGTGTGTGTATAGACGGTTATTTTAGCCTCTCACTCACATTTATATATATATATATGTATATATATATATATGTATATATATATGTATATATATATATACATGTATATATATATATACATGTATATATATATCTTTATACATACTTACATACATACATACATACATACATACACATACATGCATACATACATATATATATATGCACTGTGTTTTTTTATAAGTTGACAAGGCGCAGTAACATTCACCGACGACAATTGAGATGCTCTGTATCAGAATTCGAAATCACGTGATATGGCTATATCTGCTACTTCAGTAGGGAGCTTTTTCTCCCTCGTCAACTTATTAAGATAGTAACTGTTGTGGCTAATGAGCCATTTTGACTCTTATTTCTAGCTATTTTGACTCTTATTTCTAGCCATTTTGACTCTTATTCCTATCACTTTAGTGACGTTTATAAATGTGCCTTTAGGTTTTAAATTGCTAATAGGCCACAAATATTATATATACATATTCGTTTTGCATGATTTTTTTATGTGAACTCGTGTTTTGAAACAGATATTGTTGTATTTGGGGACAGTAATGTTGCCAATATAGCCAATGAAAACACAAACACTATATATTTGGTGTTCACTTGCTTCAGCTTTATTTTATATTAATTTTATTTCGGGCAGAGTTCTTTCCTCGCACTTTTGTGACTTCTTCAGTGGTCTTTTGCTTTCTTCTTCCTGTTTTGTGTCTCTCCTTCCTAACGATCTGCCATTTTTATGTCTTTATTTGCGCATGCGTATATCCCTGTGTGTGTTTTGTTTTGTAAGTGTGTGTGTGGAAATGTGTTTGGTACCTACATTATCTGTATCCCCTGTTTATTCACGTTCGTTTAATTTAATTGAATTTAATCTATTATAATTTGTTTATGTATTTAATTAATTCCATTTATTTATGTCTATTGTATTAGTTTCATAGTATTTATGGGGATCTTAGTCTGCCATTGGTCGTGGTGTGTGTGTGTGGGTGCTAGTGTTCCATTCTAGTTTTCTATTTAGGCTACGTTTGGTCAGATTAGGTTTAGATAAACCCAGCCTAAATAGAAAACTAGAATGGAATACTAGCAGGCGCCCCCCCCCCACAACCTATGGCAGAATAAGAAAATTAGTTTTAGTTCCACCCCAAACTTTAAAAGCATAATTACACACAATGCAACACAACAACACGAAGCCGGCTGTTCCTTCAGGGATAAAGACTTGTTCCCACTAAATGGAGCCTGTTTGACCGTGGCCATTATTTATGAAGTCATCGTAAATTCCACGAATGCTAATAATACACTTTCCCAACAGAAGGAAATTTCAAAGTAAGATTCAACAATCACACCTCGAACTTCAGATACTGGAATAAACGAAAACCTAACAAATTATCCAGTTATATATCGTTCTTAGAAGAACAAGGTGTCAACTACATGATTTACTGGATGATCTTAGCCAAGTGTAAGCCTTATACCAGCAGTAGTTGCAAGTGCGGTCTTCGTAATATGGAAAGATGGGTCGTCTGAAAAAGTTCCTTGGACCACGCTACATGTTTAAATTCAAGAACTGAACTTTTTGGAACATATCCATATGTCACAAAATACCTTTTAAGGTTTTGCACCCCCCACCCAAAGATCACGGATAGAATCCACATTTCTATGTTCCTGCACAAGATTTCCCTTTTTTTAAAACTTCCATTAATTGTTAACTTTTTATTTTTTAACATATATATATATATTCGTTTTTTTCCTTTTTCATTTTTAATTGTGTGAGTGTATACGTGTGTGTGCATATGGATATGCATGTATATATATTATATACTCTCTTTTACTTGTTTCAATCATTTGACTGCGGCCATGCTGGAGCACCGCCTTTAGTCGAGCAAATAGACCCCGGGACTTATTCTTTGTAAGCCCAGTACTTATTCTATCAGCAGTCTTTTGCCGAACCGCTAAGTGACGGGGACGTAAACACACCAGCATCGGTTGTCAAGCAATGCTAGAGGACAAACACAGACACACAATCACACACACACATATATATATATATATATATATATATATATATACATATATACGACAGGCTTCTTTCAGTTTCCGTCTACCAAATCCACTCACAAGGCATTGGTCGGCCCGGGTCTATAGCAGAAGACACTTGCCCAAGATGCCACGCAGTGGGACTGAACCCGCAACCATGTGGTTGGTTAGCAAGCTACTTACCACACAGCCACTCCTGGTGTGTGCGAGTGTATGTGTATATGTATGTATATGTGCGTAAGACTGCGCCAGGTGCATATGTGCGACTTTCATGCACACACACCCTTCATTTACACGGATATGTCTGTTTGTATATAAGCGGGAGTGTGAATGCATGTCTGTATATATATGGCGGTGCCCCAGCATGGCCACAGCTCATTAGCTGAAACTGGAAAAATCAAAATCAAAATCAATCATCATATATATATAATATATATATATATATATATATATATATATATATATATATATATATTATACATACCATACATATATTTATGCGTATAAATGTCTAAATATATATGTATTATGTTACGTGTTGCATGTAACCATCTATGTGTAAATGAGAATGAGGTTGCGTACACATATACATATATACGTATATATATATATATATATATATATGTGTGTGTGTGTGTGTGTGTGTGTGTGTGTGTGTGTGGATATGCGTCTATGTATGAGTACATCCATACATATACGTTTGTGTGAGGGTGTGCGTATGTAGACGTTGTGAACGCAGGAGGTTTAGGTCTATGTATTGTGAGAGTACGGTTGCGTGTATTTTTCTTGTTTCTTTTTCTTTTTCTACCAATTTGAATAACTTCCTTTTATTCAATGTTTTTTTCATAGCATCTGTTGCCATTAATTGCTGACGAGAATGTATCGTAGCTCTTCTCTCCGACATTCGAAACTCCGAGTACTATAATGACAACCTTTTACTTCTTGTTCTAAATTATAAAATATATTAATAATCCTCTATTTATCTAATATCAATGTCTCATTCTTTTGCTGTTACTTTTTTCTATTATTATATACATAAATACACATTCAGTACAGGATATAGCAATGAGGGAAAATACGTAAACACACGAGAGATAAGTATAGGACAAAATTTAAAAAAATACACAATAATTACAGGTCATCACCAACGAGTGAAAATATATAAACACGTGAGAGTTAAGTACAGAACAACATACAAAAAAAACTGTTTTACTACTCCCCATTTCGTGCTTTCAACAAGATCGGAAAACTGCCTCTCCCCCGCATTCGCTCTCTCTGTTACATTCTCACTCTATCACGAGCACTTTCGCTCTTTCACTCAAACTCCAAGTTGTCACTCTTCGCCTTGCACCTTCTTACTTTTTCTCACTCACTCTTTCTCTCTTTCACAAAATTGTTCTCCCTATTTTTTATCTATTTATCTCTCTTAGTTTCGCGCTCGCACATATGTAGTCATCTTTTCTCTTTCTCTCCCTCTCTCTAATACACTTTTTTCCTCCGTTTCGTTGTCACTCACAAACACAAACTTTCACTATCTTAGTCTCTCTCTCTCTCCCCTCTCTTTCCCCCTTTCCCTCTCTCTCTCTCTCTCTCTCTTTCACACACACACAAATACACACTTTCCTCTTTCTCTTTTAATCTCGCTCACACATTCTCTCTCTTATTCTCCCTTTCTTTCTCTCTTTCTTTCTCTCTCACTTTCTTTTTCTATCTCTCTTTCTCTCTCTCTCTCTATCTCTATCTATCAATCTCTATCCCTCTGTCTATCTCGTTTTCAGATCTTTACTCAAACCACTTTCCGTATTTCACAGATACCTTTGACGTAACTCAGGGCCGTTTCATCCGTCCCGAGCAGCCACATCTGCCTTACTCACGTCTTCAGAAGTACTTCATCTATTTAATTGACACCCTCTAGACAAGAGAACGATGTCCACTTGACACAGGAAGGAACACATACTTCTTAAGCCCGTTCCATCTCTGATTATTTTAGAAGAAAAGCGCTTAAGATGTCGACCGATGCTTACATGGTGAATGGCACATCGCACGGCTTTGTAGCACGTAAAGGCTTACTGATCTGGTTTATTGTAAATGCAGTTCGAATATTGATTTATGATCTATAAGAAAAGGATTTTCCTTTCAAGCAGCGACTCAATCATCAATGTCGCACCCTCACTATCTCTCTAGCGTTTCTTTTTCCTTTCTCTTCTCTAAATGTATCACTCTCCTCATTTCTGTCTCCCACCCTAGCAGGATTTCACTTTCCTCCTTACAGTCACGCCCCCATATTATTCGTGTATGTGTGTGTGTGTGCGCGTGTGTGTGCGTGTGCGTGTGTGTATGTGCGTGTGTGTGTGTATGGGTGCGTGTGTGTGTATATATGTATATAAATTTATATGCATTCATACATACACACACACACACACACACACACATATATATATATATATATATATATATATATATATATATATATATATATATGTGAAATAGAAAGATGAATAATCTTGTAGTAGATTAATCAAAAGTTTAACCGATACCTTAGTAGCAAAAATCACAGCAGTAAAGAAGAGAAAGACACAATATGGTCCCATTATTCAATCGGATTTTGGTAATTTGTGCCTTTCGAAACACGTGTAGAATGAAATAAAACGATTTCTGTTCAATCTGCGTTCAGCTCCATTTCTTCAATTCACCAATAATGTTATATATATATATATATATATATATATATATATATATATATATATATATATATATATATCTGGGGGTATGTGTGTGTGTGTGCGTGTATATATATATATATATATATATATATATATATACACACGCGCGTATACAGTGTCAGGCGGAGAGAGATTGATAGATAGATAGTTAAATAAAGAGGTAGATATGCATACAAAGACATACGTGTATGTTAGCAAATATATATGCATATGTAAAAATATATATATGTATATATATCTATCTATATATATATACATCTATATGAGTGTGTATATATGTATATATATTTACTCACATACATATAAATGTATATGCGTGTATATATATATATGTGTGTGTGTTTGTGTATGTGTGTGTGTGTGTGTGTTTGTGTGTGTGTGTGTGAATAAATATATACGTATAACATAAAGCAGGAAGGCATAAATTTCACACACTTATACACAACCACTCTCTCACTCACACGCACACGCTCACACACACACATAACATGCACACAATCTACGCCCCGCCCCACTACTTAATTTTATATGTCTTAGAGATCATTGAAATTCTATATTGATATTATTGCCTGCTATAAATTCTACTTCTTTGCAGTCCTTCATCTTATAGACATCTATTCTCTCTTATTGTACACCACAGTAATGTGTTTAGTCCTTGTTATAAAATAAAAGATGAAGATAATAGATAACTATAGAGTATTTACCTCTTAATAAATTAGTGGTGATTTAATAGTTTTCATAATAAAACATTATACGGAGACCTGTCCATATACATATAGAAATATAAATCTATAAATATATATTCTGTTGGTGAGTGTAGTTTTTGTCTGTTACTATGCAGTACCGTGCAAAAAGTGGATGCTTCGCATTGCGTTTTTTATAGATAAAACATAGGCCCTCTTGGAGTCATTTCCATACCTAATCATTATATTTTGTAGTAGGGGTTCTGAATAAGAGGGGAAGATGGCCGTGCAAAAGTTTTCGGCCACCTCACATAAACCAATCAAGATAGAGAGCTTTATAACAGAAAAATGTCTATAATGAAAATTTATTACATAATATTCTTTCCAAGAAGTATTTCGTGTGGCTTCTCTGAGCTTGAATAATTGCTTCGGCACGCCTGGAAAGAGATGCGTACAAATCCTTCACCATCTTCACAGGAATGAGATGCCATTCTCTTTGGCTGAGCTCTCACAACTCTTCAAGTTTGCGTGCTTTCTTCTGACAAACTCTTCTCTTTAGTTCTCGATGATATTTAAGGGCTCTAAGCTGACCAATCTTTCAATACGATAATACCTTCACCGCCCAGATTCTGTTGTGTTACACGCGATCTGTGGAATGGAGCACCGTCATGCTGAAAAATCTCACCTTCATCCAAGTCTGGTATCAAATTGCCCTTCAGTAATTGGATGTATTTGGCACTATTCAAGTTACCGTCAATTTTAAGTATCCCCAAAGCATCAGACTCTTACCACAAGCTTCATTGTTTTCGTCGTGTAACGTCTGTCGTTTGGCTTTCCTGGAGGGCTTTTGACAAATTCTCGTTTATTAGAAAGTCAACACGGCCAACTGGGCGTATTTTTGGATTCTCTGGGCTTTCCAGTCAAGAGACGCCCCAACATTATTGTTCACTTCGCCACCTTCGTCCGTCCTCACTTTGAATACCGTTGTCTGCTGCGATCTCCCTACACGAGAAAGCAAAAATTATAAAAATTGAAGTATCTCAGTGATCACTCAC
>NC_043000.1:77891056-77933556 GCF_006345805.1 Octopus sinensis
GCGCCTTTATTAGACTATTTTCCTTAGTCGTTGCACGGTGATCGCCATATGCTTAATTCCTATCTAAAATATCATTATTATCGGCAAACTTTAGCATCGGGTGCTATCAAGTACCTGCAGAAAAAGGATTTAGCCCCTAAGGACATTCATGCTGACATGGTTGCTATATTAAGGAATTACATTCAAGTTTCATCAAGAGTACAAAAATGGGCAGCTGAACTTAGGACGGGAAAGGAAATCTTGAAGATAACTCAACGTTTGGACGTCCTGAAACTGCCATCATTGAGGAAAACATCGATCGTGTTCACTATATGCTGATAGATACAGGTGGTTGACTGGTGATTGCCTATAAATCAAATAGCCAATGCTACTAGCATATCCCGTGTGGAAGAGTTGAGACTATTCTGCACAAGCCCTTGCTTTCAGTGGCTGCTGTACGTGACTGTGACTTTGAAATGGTTGACCAAACTCCCTATTTTGCTGATTTGGCCTCAACTGACTATCATCTTTTCCCCAACATGAAAAAACACTTGGCCAAGAATCCGCTGTCGATAACTTTTTTGTACGTACGTATGTAAATATGTATGTATGTATGTATGTATGTATGTATGTATGTATGTATGTATGTATGTATGTATGTATTTATGTGTGTATGTATGTGTGTGCATGTATGTACGTATATACGTACGTACGTATGAATGGATGGATGTTTGTATTTACATACATACTTACGCGTGTGTATGTGTGTATTTATATAATTGAGTTTTGTGTTTTAACCTAGAAGAGAGTTATAAGATCCTAAAAGTGACGATTTGGATGCATTATTTTTCTTTATTACTTTGATCTGGAAGATAAGTCAAAGCCCACAATCTTTATAGATTTCCAAAGACTGGTGAGGTTGATGCTGTTAACGTCCATCTACATGAAAACGTAAGTTTCATTGTTTTTGAGAGTTTCTGCGGAACAACCACATGTGTAGCTAATAATATTTTACGCCCTATTGTCAGTAGTTTACAGACAAAGCAAACATTAAACACAGTACTTCTTAATAACCGGGAACCAAAGTGTAGAGTACGATGGACAGACTCAAAAATCATTGACGCTTTGCTTTCTAATTATCGTGTGAGTATCGATATAATACAGTACTATGGTCAAATGCAATATTGAACAAATTATTCCCTAATCACAGAAACAGATCTATGCGGTCACTCAGCCTCCTTTAGCAGTAACATCACCTTACTGTCTTTAAAAAAATGGCTAGAAATTTGATCGTAAAACCGTATAAAAACGCCGGAAAAAACCAGAATTGTCATGTGTGGAACGTCTTGGATGATAGGTTTGTTGGATCAGGGCTAATCTTTAGAATGACAACAATACCACCAAGAAGCAATAAAGAGCGCCTCCACCCAGAATTTGACTTGTCAGAAATCGCAAACAATTTCCCTCAAAAGTACGCACTACTCTCTAAAATAAAATAAAACAAGAATACCAAGACTAATGCAGTCCTAAGTATACTCTGCTCTAATGCGGACAAAAATACTGGATAGCCACGTCCAGACAGCATTCATCATAGATCTACTTGATAAGTTTGACCTTGGACTAAACAACAACGACCATCGATCATGAACGGCAGCATTATACTAATAAATATATTTAATTCCGTTCTACATGTGTTAAGAAAAGTTAGTATGTCGTGTGCAAAAGAGGAATGTGATATATCAGGTAATGTCCGTTCATCTGAGTTAGAGAGAGGCCGAAACTTTTGAAGCTCTATGTGTGTGTGTGATATATATATATATATATATATATATATATATATTAAAATTATAAGTATATGAAAAATGGAGTTGAACGACTAGTTAACAAATATCCTTTATTCTCGACATATGTTTCGAAGGGTGCATATTCCTAATTCCGAAGGAATAAGGAGTACATTATGCAGATTTCTCATCAGGAAAATCAAGGAACTTATGTCGACATCAAAATGCACAAAAAACTTTTAGCTGACCGCTCTCAAGGAGCCCATGGCGATAATGAGTGTCTCTTTATAAGGAGTGACGTCAGAGTGGCTGAATGTAGAAGAATCTAGAAGGTTCTAAAGGTTCAAGGGTTCAAACTAATATATATATATATATATATATATATATATATATATATATATATATATATATATATATTTATATTTATATATATATATATAGAGAGAGAGAGAGAAACAGACAGACAGACTGTCTGTGTGCTTGTCCGTGTATGCATGTCTGCACACATAGCCACCTGTGTTTCATTCCCCATTACCGCCAAGAGTACAATTAATCGATATTTCCGATTCATTATTTCCCTCATCTTCCTTTGCTATAAAATCTCCTAACAACACTTGGGTCTGTATATCAATCATATTCTTCCTTGATTGATATAAATGTCCGCATTTAAAATGGTGCCACCAAGGCCATTATAGCTTATTAGTTTTTATACATGGCGGGATTCTGGGAAGTATCCGTTTACCAAATTTCACTGACAATTGATCAGTGAACGTGAGGCTTTAACAGAAAGCATGATGGATGGACATGCATATGTTTGGGCGGCAACAAACTGTTAAACAAGCTATTAACGATATATATATATATATATATATAGAGAGAGAGAGAGAGAGAGTGAGAGAGAGAGAGAGAAAGAGAGAGAGAGAGATACCTACATGCACAGACACTCTTAGACACATACATATGCCTACCTTTACATATATGGGTATGTGCATGTGTGCACGAGTATGTTTTTGTATATCTGTACGCATATCTAAATAAACATATGCACATACACGCAGATGTACATACACACACACACAACACACACATTTACATTTATATATATGTATGTGTGTTTGTGCATATCAATAAGTATATCTACACATGCATACACACACACACATATACCGAGAGAAAAGAAAAAGGAGAAAGAAGGATAGAGAAAGGGAAAGATACAGGGAAAGAGAGAGAATGAAGGGACCGAGAAGCAGAATGTAACAGAAATGATGGCAAATAGCAACCCAATGAAACCATCTGATAGCGTTACTTCTCGTTTTAAAAGCATGCAAAACAATTTGGATGAAGATAAATTTCTACAAGAGAAAAGTGCTAACTACTTTAAAATAATACAGGAAATTGAGGATGGAATGATAAAATGAATACATAAATGAATAATATTGTTAGTTGACAAACATACAAGTTCACGTAAGAACATTTTTGAATATCCATTATATCTATCTATCTATCTATCTATCTATCTATCTATCTATCTATCTATCTATCTATCTATCTATCTACCTATCTGCCTGTCTGTCTGTCTGTCTGTATATCTATCTATCTATCTATCTATCTATCTATCTATCTATCTATCTATCTATTTATCTATCTATCTATTCATTTGTTTCTCTATCTCTTTGTATCTATCAATCGATTTGTCTATCTATCAATCTGTCTTTCTGCCTACTATCAATTTATTCTAATCACCTCTACCTGTTTGTATATTTGTATATATTGTCAACTTATTCTAATCACTCCTATATGTTTGTCTCTCTCTTTCGATGTGTGTGTGTGTATGTCCGTGCGTGCGTGCCTTTATACGAGTGTGTGCGTGTGCGTGTGCATGTATGTGAAAATATCTACATTTTGCGCGTTTGTAATAGTGCCCCCTCCCACTCATCACTGCTTGACAATTTGAGTTGATTTGTTTATAACCCTGTAACTTAGCGGTTCACTTGTCTTGACAACAAAAATGGTCCTGATTGTGGAATCAAAGGTGTCTTAAGAATGCAAAATGAAGGAAAGCTACCGTGAGTTTTGTAACTCGATCTCTAATATTTTACACTCGTAACGAAATAAAAATCTACGTGCTGTAGTGTAAGTCAAAAGACCCTGGACGTTCTCTTTTGACAACAATGCCGCGGAACCCCGTTAGAGTCCCTGTCGTTATATGAAGAAATTATTGTGAACATTACGTTGTAAAGGTCCTGTTCTTCAGTTGAAAATGTAAAATAAGTATTTATAAGTAGTTAAATATATTCGGACATATTTGTGAATAGTCATATTACCTTCTTGAGATTAAATAGCTACTCGTATATGTAAGCATATAAGACACATGTGTGCGTCTGTGTGCCTGCCTGTGCAACACACACACACACATACGATTTGGTGTATGAGAGTGATAATATGTTGTACATATCATTAGACACACACGCATTCACGCACACTCGCACATACACACATATGCACACATGCGCGTGCATAACGAAGTGTGTATGTGCGTGTAGTTTACGTAGTGTCTACATAAAGATAAAGATATCACAAACTTAAGAAGTAGTGTTTGAAAGAAATCGCAACAATATCATCTGTAGGCTCATCATCTTTGGCATTATTCTCTCTTTATTCTGCATTTGTTCCCCACTCTTCCTTATCCTCCTCCTCTCCTTCTCATCCTCCCCTCCTCCCTTCTTTCTCCTTCTCCCCTCCCTTCATTCTCTCCTCCTCCGCTTTCTCTGTGTTTATGTGTATAAATACATATATGCAAGTGTGTTTATGTGTGTATAAATGTATATATGTGCGTGCGTGCGTGTGTGTATACATATATACATATATTCACCATATACCATTATAGCTGTTCAATAATATGGTTTTATACGATACATTCTTAATCTCTTTACACCAATTTGCAAATGTATTTGAGAACTGACATCACGGTGTATTGATGAATCACCAGACTTCATGGAAATATTTCTTTAGTTATCTTCAGAGAATGAGATGATATATGATAGTGAATCAACGTTGATCAGAAGTCAATGGAGGTTACCAATAGGAAAGAGTGTGGGGTCATACAAGGTTATAGTCTGTCGCATATTCAATTCACTATCAAAATGATTATTTGAACTGCTGCTTTAAAATACGGATCTTGTTTTTTTTCTCCTCATATACACGGTGTCACAAATATTTAGGTTTCTTGAGTCGGTGTGTCGCTTACAAATTTCTTAAGGAAGTGGAACCATCCAAAAATTAGATGACCTGTCTTTAAGTGAATAGAAATCTTACTCTGCTAGCTCTTCAAACCAAACAGTGTAAGGACTCGACAAGTACTGATTTTGTTATTGTCTCCGAGAACCATATATTTATAAGATATTGTTGAATTTATACTTCTTTATCCTGGCATTAAGAAGAGGGAAATAAATTTATAGAGAGATCGAACCTGGGAGTCTAAGCATCGACGGCCGAAAACCTACTTACTATCTACTGTATTATTTTAAATAGTTTCAAATTATGACATAGTTTCTCTCTTCGTAACGAGATTATTTTAAGTTGCTGTTATTGTTGTTCACTCCCTGGTCAATGTTGAACCTGTAGGCCTGCGAACATTGGCATTCCAGCCGCGGCCATATCATCTTCCTATAAGAGTACCATATTATCCATTCTTAAAACGGTAGGGGGTGATTAAAAGATACATAGTAGATCTAAGTCTATATTATCTAGTATACTACTGTTTCAAGAGAGCAGAATGTGATTTGGAAGAGGTTCGGTTACTATTTCCAATAAATCACATGAAGACTTAGAGGTCCTATCGTTTGCTTGCACGCAATAATTAACTGAAGAAATACTCTCACCACCTAAATTAATCATTTACCTTTCTTCACAAAACTTCATTTTCAGAACTCTGAGGTAGAAAACTAATCTTTACATATAATCAATTTGACAACTGCTAATGTGTGCGAGCATGCGCGCGCGTGGTTTGGTGCTACCATATTTAATGTTGGCAACTACAAATTATATGGTGGATAAAAAATATGGCTCATTGAATATTATTGCTTCGGCAAGCATGGGACATGACAACTGTGCATGTTTCTGCATTATTACAACTTTGTCATTGGAAGCGTAAAGTTTCTCATTCTTGCCACAAAAGAAATGAGAGACTTAGTAAATGCTAAAAAATGTACACTTGTTGGCAGAGAAGATATTGAATTGTTTCGAAAAAAGATGATGCAGTGATTTCATCAGCGATATATCTTGTTGAAGTTTTTTAGTCCTCCTTAAATATTTTGGGTCGAAAGATGTCGACGATTCTATCGAGCCACAGATAAAACCTTGTTATGTTTCACAAGAAATAACACTCCTAGAATGAGAGACTGCTACATTATCCAGATTGATTTCAGGTTGCAACTAACGAAGCTCACGTTTATTTCCGTAGTGCCCTCACTATTAACTTAAAAGGAATCTACAGCTTTCAGCAGTTTCTAGTTTCTAGAGATTATTGAATAATAAGAATTAAAGAACCTGCTGAAGTAATGATCCCTGAATATAATTGTTGTGTGTTTGCTTACAAACATATCAAAAACATGCTTGCTTACACTAGAGCATTAGTTCTCAACTACTTTTTTACCTATGAACTTTTATTTTTATTTTCCTTACTGAACTCTCATAGCCATTTGATGCTTTAAAAAATCCTATGATATTTTTATGATTAAATATCATTAAGAACTGCATAAAAACTGTTAAAATATTTTGCGCATTGTTGAAATATAACCAATTTATTGCTCATAAACTTTAAGAACAAAGGTCATGTGGAGTCCGGTTGAGAGCCATTACACTAGAACCTGTCTCGAGATATCCTTTAGTTCAGTGATTCTCAACCATTTCTTACCTATCAACTTTCTTGATTCTTTTTTTACTCTGATGGACTCCCATAGCCATTCAATGTTTACAAACTAGCTTTATAGACGCTCCTTTGAAAATTCTTATTTTACTTTTCACACATAAACTTGTGGAGATTGAACTATGTTAGAGATATTCCATATTAGAGATAAACTATGTGGAGATTGAACTACGTTAGAAGAAACTTAACTGTTTCTTGCAAAATCTTTTCATGGAGCCTTAAAATACTATAAAGGATTGTCAGTTTACTAGTTTACTTGCATGGAACCCCAAAAGCCTTTTATGGACCTTCATTCACTGCTTGAGAACCACTACTTTAGAGCTTATTGCAACTCTAAATATGTGATTCTGCTAATCATTTATTGAAATAAATGAGAAAGAGAGTGATGGGAGCGCTACTGTCAGCTCTCTGTTGACCATATTGTATAAGGAAATGATTTTAATAATGGCAGACACTTGCAATGATGTTAATGTTTACTGGATAGTTGGTCGGTTAGTGGGTGGTTTGATTAGTTCATTGTTAGATATTATAATAATGGCGGAAGAAACTGCAATAAACAGCAATTTTAACCTCAGATGTTGAATAAGTGTTAACATTAAATGTGACATTTAACAGAATATCTACATTTGTTGTCAATATTGCTGGATGTTAATGGATGTTCAAAGGAAGCAGAGAGACAGAGAGTTTCGGAGAAATAATAAGAGAGATATAATAAGAGAAAGAAAGAGATGAGGGGCAACAATATTTACATACACGCGTACATACACACATTGAAACGTATATATATATATATATATATATATATATATATATATATATATATATATATATATATGTATATATATATATATGCATATATATATGTGTATATATATATATATATATATATATATATATATATATATATATATATATATATATATATATATATATATATATATAAATGTGTATCTGTGTGTGTGTGTGATATTTATTACTATTGAAGCTAAATAAGTGACATACGTGCTCTAATCAACACATGAAACTTTCGACTATTGAGCCATTTATTTAGATTTATAGATAAATTATACGTACATATAGACACACACACAAACACACAAACTCACACTTACATACATACATACATACACACATACATACATATACATATATATATATGTATATATATGTGTGTGTGTGTGTGTGTTTGTGTGTGTGTGTGTGTGTGTATGTGTGTGTTTGTGTGTGTGTGTATCTATGTATGTATATAACATATATACACATGTATGTATGCATATTTATACATGTACTAAGAGGGAGAAACAAGAGAAAGGAAGGGAAACAGAGAATGTGCGAGAGAGTGAAAAGGATGATGATGATGATGATGATGATGATGATGATGATGATGATGATGATGAAAATAATGTTTTAGAAGGATATTAAAGAATGAAAGAATGAAATAGCAAGCGAATAAAAGAAAATGGAAGAATGCTAGAATATGAAAAAATGATGATGAATTACTGTTATGCCCTCTTCTCTTATAATAATGTTTGACATATTTCTGATCTGATTGATCATAAAATGTCAGGTTAATGATTCAGATAGTGTACGTGTATGTGAGTGTGTGTGTGTGTATGTGTGTATGTGTGTGTGTGTGTTTGTGTGTGTATTATATATTTCAAAGAGAGTATGTAATAGGAGGATGTGTGTATGTGCATATATATATATATACACGCACACATTCACACACACCACACACACACACACACACACACACACACACACACACACACACACACATATATATATATAATATATATATATATATATACAATATATATATATATAAGTATATTATACACGCACACATTCACACACACACACACACACACACACACATATATATATATTATATATATATATATATATATATAATATATATATAATATACAATATATATATATAAGTATATTATTGTTTTACAATAATATCAAGTGGTATAGTATGTGTAAATAACCATCAAAGTAATAAAATAAGGTAAAAAATTGTAGTTGCCTTAATTACTAATTGATATATATATATATATACCGCAAATGGAGTTGTTCAATATTAACGCCTCCTTAAGGATATCCCTATACCACCGAAAAAAGCCTTCCTTAAGGAAATTATTAACAAGACCAATGCATTTATCATCCGCATCAGATGGCTCGCCTTCTTCCACGATAATGAGGACCTAAAACGGACAAGTAACGACGTCTCACTTGAATATAAAAGACTATTTAAGTCAAGGGAACTCCTCCACCTAATCCTAGATTGAAGAATTCGAAGATGATCTTTGGGACATCGTAAAGAATATTAAAGTTCATAAATCACCCCTCAGGAATAAGCACATCAGATACCTCGATAACGTCTCTAGAGATATAAACAGCTTAGATTCTATCCTGGTCCAATCGGATAAAACCGGCAACATCGATAAGCTTACCAAGAGCCATTATTTAGAACGGCTCGAAAAGGAGATACATAAGAATTACAGGACCACCAGTAGGAATACTCTCAGGCAGGCCAACTTAGAAACTAAGCAGATTATGGAGACTTACGGATTACAGATGAAGACGGAACCATTGAACCTTAGGCAACCCAGATTCATCTTAAAGGACCACAAACAGAACTTTCATACTAACCCAGCATTGCGGCTCATATGCCCTTCCAGTTCAGACATCGGTACCCTTAGCAAATACATATTAGATAAGTATATCCCTATATTAATTAATAAATTAAAACTTAGCTTATGGTCCAATTCTGTTCAAGTCGTAGATTGGTTTACTTCTATTACTGATAAGGCCAACACTAAATTTATCCAATTCGATATATCTAGTTTCTATTCTTCAATCAACCCTATTATACTTAATATGCCCTATGGCACGCACACAATAAGGCAGGCCTCTCCAGGGAGGAAGTTAGTGTGATATTGACTGCTAGGAAATCTTTCATCCAGTCCGATAGCAAGTTGTGGGTCCGTAGAGACACCCCTAATGCGTTTGATGTACTAATGGGAAGTACCGACAGCGCCCAGATAGCCGATTTGGTCGGAATTTATATTCTTTATGAAATGGCCGACCAATTCCCGGACATCTGTGGAGGTCTTTATCGCGACGATTGTATGCTTTACCTCCAAAACGTTTCGAACCAAAAAATACAGAAGGTAAGAACAGATTACTCTCTTTACTCTTTTACTTGTTTCAGTCATTTGACTGCGGCCATGCTGGAGCACCGCCTTTAGTCGAGCAAATCAACCCCGGGACTTATTCTTTGTAAGCCCAGTACTTATTCTATCGGTCTCTTTTGCCGAACCGCTAAGTGACGGGGACGTAAACACACCAGCATCGGTTGTGAAGCGATGCTAGGGGGACAAACACACAAACATACAAACATATACGCACACACTTATATATATATACATATATACGACAGGCTTCTTTCAGTTTCCGTCTACCAAATCCACTCACAAGGCATTGGTTGGCCCGGGGCTATAGCAGAAGACACTTGCCCAAGATGCCACGCAGTGGGATTGAACCCGGAACTATGTGGTTGGTTAGCAAGCTACTTACCACACAGCCACTCCTGCGCCTATTAGATTAGTTAGGTTTTTTAGTAGAATGGGCTTGCCCATAGTTTTTGACGATGAATTAACTAAAGCCAACTTCTTAGACATTACCCTCAATTTGCAGAATAACTCATACTTCCTTTATCATAAACCTTCCACAAATCTTAAGTATATTAGCATTTTCAGTAACCATGCCAGGCCAATTGCCGATAATTTAGTTAAAAACATATCTCTGAGACTGTCCAAATTATCTGCTAATGTCGACATCTTTAACCAAAAGGCAGACTTCTATAACGCCGCCTTGTTAAGAGCCGGTTATAAGGAGAAAGTGTCATACATCGACTCAGCTCATTCTAACCAACATCTGCTTCTCAAGATAGTAAAGTTACTCGTAATAAGAATAATGATTTCAATTCTAATAGTGCCAGCAACCCTGTACATAAAATAAATTCTTTACGGACTAGGGGAGGTAAGCGCCATGCAACCCCAAATTTCCAACCCAGAAATTTTCCCCTTACTATCACAAATAACACTAAGAACAATTCAAAGGCCACAAAAAACTGTATCTGGTTTGTAATACCTTTCGGAAAACAAATTAAATCGAATCTTCCCTTAGTTCCGTGAAGCCGTTGCTAGGAACTTTCCCAGAAATTCTAGATATCATTCTATTATCAATTCCCACAAGGTCAGAATCGCTTTCTCTAACACTAGGAATCTTTCACAAATTATATCTTCCCACAATACCAAGCTGCTAAACAAAGATTCTTCACCCGGAGTTCCAACACTAATCTTGCTAATTCCAACCCATCATACATCATAATAATAGGAATAGTATTAATAGTAACAGCATTAGTAGCAGCGAAAGTGTTAACAATGATGATATTAATAATAGTATTAGTCGTGTTACTAACAAGGTAGTGTTGATGATAACAACAATAACGGTATTATTGTCGGTGGTATTACTGGTTGTAATACCATTAATAATACTAGAAATAGTGTAGTTGTTAGCGCTAATAATAATAGTAACAACAATCATAACAATAAAACTTCGTTTCGATCTCGGAGGACAACACCAACGGAATTAAATTTTTGTCTAGTAATTCTAAGATTAAGAATTCTATTTACCAGTGTAGAATTTCTTCCGGTACCGATGTCTTCTTCTATATAGGAGAGTCCACTTCCCAGTTATCCAAGAGAATTTCAAACCACTATTCAACATTCAGGGATAGTAAAAAACGACTTAGTACAGGGCTAAGTAATTAGCTTGGCGTCTTAAAGACAACAATATAATTTTCAAGTTAGATTGGTTCATACTGTCTGTATCCTTTCCTTTTGATAAGAGCAGGAGATTTTGTAACATTTGTAACTCTGAAATCTTCCATATTCTTTTCTCTAAGGTTCCCCTAGTAAACACACTCAGAAAAATCATACAAATTTAAACACTGGCAGAAACACACTTTCTACTCATATAAATGATAACGATAGTCACTGTGGTTTGAACAATTAGCTTTACGTCCACCCTGCTTCTATACAGAAATTATTTCCTAAGCCTTCGAACATTTGGCAGTATGTAGCTTGTTATTCTCTTTAAGTGAAATACACCGAAAAATGGCGACACAGCAGTCAAAACATCGTAAAAAATAGGGATTTTCATAGAAAAAAGGCACCTTTTTGATGTAAATAATTTTTGGTGTTAACATGGTTCGATTTGAATTTTTCTTCTACGGAAGGAAGAGTTAGCCTTCTTCTATCATACTGTCATACATACATATATATATATATATTATATATATATATATATATATATATATATATATATATATGTGTGTGTGTGTTTGTGTGTGTGTGTGTTGTGTGTGTGTGTGTGTGTGTGTATGTGTGTGTTTGTGTGTGTGTGTATCTATGTATGTATATAACATATATACACATGTATGTATGCATATTTATACATGTACTAAGAGGGAGAAACAAGAGAAAGGAAGGGAAACAGAGAATGTGCGAGAGAGTGAAAAGGATGATGATGATGATGATGATGATGATGATGATGATGATGATGATGATGAAAATAATGTTTTAGAAGGATATTAAAGAATGAAAGAATGAAATAGCAAGCGAATAAAAGAAAATGGAAGAATGCTAGAATATGAAAAAATGATGATGAATTACTGTTATGCCCTCTTCTCTTATAATAATGTTTGACATATTTCTGATCTGATTGATCATAAAATGTCAGGTTAATGATTCAGATAGTGTACGTGTATGTGAGTGTGTGTGTGTGTATGTGTGTATGTGTGTGTGTGTTTGTGTGTGTATTATATATTTCAAAGAGAGTATGTAATAGGAGGATGTGTGTATGTGCATATATATATATATACACGCACACATTCACACACACACACACACACACACACACACACACACACACACACACACACACATATATATATATATATATATATATATATATACAATATATATATAAGTATATTATACACGCACACATTCACACACACACACACACACACACACACACACACATATATATATAATATATATATATATATATATATATATATATATATACAATATATATATATAGTATATTATTGTTTTACAATAATATCAAGTGGTATAGTATGTGTAAATAACCATCAAAGTAATAAAATAAGGTAAAAAATTGTAGTTGCCTTAATTACTAATTGATATATATATATATATACCGCAAATGGAGTTGTTCAATATTAACGCCTCCCTTAAGGATATCCCTATACCACCGAAAAAAGCCTTCCTTAAGGAAATTATTAACAAGACCAATGCATTTATCATCCGCATCAGATGGCTCGCCTTCTTCCACGATAATGAGGACCTAAAACGGACAAGTAACGACGTCTCACTTGAATATAAAAGACTATTTAAGTCAAGGGAACTCCTCCACCTAATCCTAGATTGAAGAAATTCGAAGATGATCTTTGGGACATCGTAAAGAATATTAAAGTTCATAAATCACCCCTCAGGAATAAGCACATCAGATACCTCGATAACGTCTCTAGAGATATAAACAGCTTAGATTCTATCCTGGTCCAATCGGATAAAACCGGCAACATCGATAAGCTTACCAAGAGCCATTATTTAGAACGGCTCGAAAAGGAGATACATAAGAATTACAGGACCACCAGTAGGAATACTCTCAGGCAGGCCAACTTAGAAACTAAGCAGATTATGGAGACTTACGGATTACAGATGAAGACGGAACCATTGAACCTAGGCAACCCAGATTCATCTTAAAGGACCACAAACAGAACTTTCATACTAACCCAGCATTGCGGCTCATATGCCCTTCCAGTTCAGACATCGGTACCCTTAGCAAATACATATTAGATAAGTATATCCCTATATTAATTAATAAATTAAAACTTAGCTTATGGTCCAATTCTGTTCAAGTCGTAGATTGGTTTACTTCTATTACTGATAAGGCCAATACTAAATTTATCCAATTCGATATATCTAGTTTCTATTCTTCAATCAACCCTATTATACTTAATAAGGCCCTATGGCACGCACACAATAAGGCAGGCCTCTCCAGGGAGGAAATTAGTGTGATATTGACTGCTAGGAAATCTTTCATACAGTTCGATAGCAAGTTGTGGGTCCGTAGAGATACCCCTAATGCGTTTGATGTACTAATGGGAAGTACAGACAGCGCCCAGATAGCCGATTTGGTCGGAATTTATATTCTTTATGAAATGGCCGACCAATTCCCGGACATCTGTGGAGGTCTTTATCGCGACGATTGTATGCTTTACCTCCAAAACGTTTCGAACCAAAAAATACAGAAGGTTAAGAACAGATTACTCTCTTTACTCTTTTACTTGTTTCAGTCATTTGACTGCGGCCATGCTGGAGCACCGCCTTTAGTCGAGCAAATCAACCCCGGGACTTATTCTTTGTAAGCCCAGTACTTATTCTATCGGTCTCTTTTGCCGAACCGCTAAGTGACGGGGACGTAAACACACCAGCATCGGTTGTGAAGCGATGCTAGGGGGACAAACACACAAACATACAAACATATACGCACACACTTATATATATATACATATATACGACAGGCTTCTTTCAGTTTCCGTCTACCAAATCCACTCACAGGCATTGGTTGGCCCGGGGCTATAGCAGAAGACACTTGCCCAAGATGCCACGCAGTGGGATTGAACCCGGAACTATGTGGTGGTTAGCAAGCTACTTACCACACAGCCACTCCTGCGCCTATTAGATTAGTTAGGTTTTTAGTAGAATGGGCTTGCCCATAGTTTTTGACGATGAATTAACTAAAGCCAACTTCTTAGACATTACCCTCAATTTGCAGAATAACTCATACTTCCTTTATCATAAACCTTCCACAAATCTTAAGTATATTAGCATTTTCAGTAACCATGCCAGGCCAATTGCCGATAATTTAGTTAAAAACATATCTCTGAGACTGTCCAAATTATCTGCTAATGTCGACATCTTTAACCAAAAGGCAGACTTCTATAACGCCGCCTTGTTAAGAGCCGGTTATAAGGAGAAAGTGTCATACATCGACTCAGCTCATTCTAAACCAACATCTGCTTCTCAAGATAGTAAAGTTACTCGTAATAAGAATAATGATTTCAATTCTAATAGTGCCAGCAACCCTGTACATAAAATAAATTCTTTACGGACTAGGGGAGGTAAGCGCCATGCAACCCCAAATTTCCAACCCAGAAATTTTCCCCTTACTATCACAAATAACACTAAGAACAATTCAAAGGCCACAAAAAACTGTATCTGGTTTGTAATACCTTTCGGAAAACAAATTAAATCGAATCTTCCCTTAGTTCCGTGAAGCCGTTGCTAGGAACTTTCCCAGAAATTCTAGATATCATTCTATTATCAATTCCCACAAGGTCAGAATCGCTTTCTCTAACACTAGGAATCTTTCACAAATTATATCTTCCCACAATACCAAGCTGCTAAACAAAGATTCTTCACCCGGGAGTTCCAACACTAATCTTGCTAATTCCAACCCATCATACAATCATAATAATAGGAATAGTATTAATAGTAACAGCATTAGTAGCAGCGAAAGTGTTAACAATGATGATATTAATAATAGTATTAGTCGTGTTACTAACAAGGTAGTGTTGATGATAACAACAATAACGGTATTATTGTCGGTGGTATTACTGGTTGTAATACCATTAATAATACTAGAAATAGTGTAGTTGTTAGCGCTAATAATAATAGTAACAACAATCATAACAATAAAACTTCGTTTCGATCTCGGAGGACAACACCAACGGAATTAAATTTTTGTCTAGTAATTCTAAGATTAAGAATTCTATTTACCAGTGTAGAATTTCTTCCGGTACCGATGTCTTCTTCTATATAGGAGAGTCCACTTCCCAGTTATCCAAGAGAATTTCAAACCACTATTCAACATTCAGGGATAGTAAAAAACGACTTAGTACAGGGCTAAGTAAATTAGCTTGGCGTCTTAAAGACAACAATATAATTTTCAAGTTAGATTGGTTCATACTGTCTGTATCCTTTCCTTTTGATAAGAGCAGGAGATTTTGTAACATTTGTAACTCTGAAATCTTCCATATTCTTTTCTCTAAGGTTCCCCTAGTAAACACACTCAGAAAAATCATACAAATTTAAACACTGGCAGAAACACACTTTCTACTCATATAAATGATAACGATAGTCACTGTGGTTTGAACAATTAGCTTTACGTCCACCCTGCTTCTATACAGAAATTATTTCCTAAGCCTTCGAACATTTGGCAGTATGTAGCTTGTTATTCTCTTTAAGTGAAATACACCGAAAAATGGCGACACAGCAGTCAAAACATCGTAAAAAATAGGGATTTTCATAGAAAAAAGGCACCTTTTTGATGTAAATAATTTTTGGTGTTAACATGGTTCGATTTGAATTTTTCTTCTACGGAAGGAAGAGTTAGCCTTCTTCTATCATACTGTCATACATACATATATATAATATATATATATATATATTATATATATATATATATATATATGTGTGTGTGTGTGGTGTGTGTGTGTGTGTGTGTGTGTGTGTGTGTGTGTGTGTGTGTGTGTGTGTATGTATATATATATATACATACATATTATGATATATATATATATATTAATACGAAATATCCCTCCAGGCTACATCCCGAAAATTCATTTCTTTGCCGAATTTCTTCAATGTTTACGGCGATTCGTTTTTATATCTTGATTTTTTATTTTTCATGCAATTTACGCATGCTTGCACGCGTAGTGAACACAGTTCACGTCAAACAGCTGACTGAGTAAAGTTCACTATTCAATGCATGGGATAAGGCCTAAACAAACACATTATCTATTTTTGCACTTGCGAGATGAATTTCGGAACAGAAATAGCGCAGTTCAATTTTCATTCGCCTAAACTTTAAGTGAGCCATTTTTGGTGGTTCTACGCTTTGTTGGCTAGGAGGAGATGTGCCGGGAAGTTAAACACACAGATACACACACGGACACACAAGTTGAGTTTTATATATATATATTTCTTGTAAGGGAGCAATAGTATTCAATATGCAAAAAAAGGTGTATATATATATATATATATATATATATATATATATATATATATATATGTGTGTGTGTGTGTGTGTGTGGTGTGTGTGTGTGTGTTGTGTGTGTGTGTGTATATACATATATATATATATATATATATATATATATATAGTGAGAATTTACAAAAGTGCAAAAGACGAAGGCGGGTGTGTAAACAATAAACATAATTATTAGTTTAATGCTAGGGAAGTGAGAAAGTCTTTTACGTTTCGAGCCTACGCTCTTCAACTGAAAGGAACACAGATATAAACAGGGGAGAAAATAGGAAAAGATTTGGTGGCTAGCGATCTATCATGGTGAATACCGGAGAGAGGGGTCACATAGGATGGCTAGGAAGCAGGGGAGATAATAAAGTATTTGTGATCCCAAAACGGTGGTGCGCGTGCGTGTATATGTGAGAGCGTGTATGTGCCTGTGGAAGGGGGCTGGTGACATTGACGTGAGTATGTTTGCATGTGTAGGTGTGTGGATGATGGTGTATGTGCTAGGAAGTGGTCAGTGCTAGTGTGTGCGGGGTGGTGTGATGTGGTGTGGTATAGTGATGTGTGGTGTGGTGGTGTATCGTGTGATGGTATGGTGGTGTTGGGGTGTGGGGACAGGTGAGAGTGGGGAGACATGGTTAGGGTCTAAGGGATGGGGTGGGGTTGGATGGGATGTATAGGGATGGTAGGGCTAGAATGTGTAGGAGTAAAGTAACGAGGGAGGGAGTGGCGATGAATGGAGGGGGTGGAATGGAGAATATGGGTAGGAGTGAAGAGAGGAAGTAGGTGCCAGAGCAAGAGAAGAGAGGTGGGGAGAGGAAGTAGGTGTGAGAGGAAGAGAGGAGAGAGGAAAATGGTTAGATGAAGAGTGGAGGAGAGTTGAACCCATGTGGCGCAGAGGAGCGAAGAGAGAAGATTAATCCTTGCTCACAGCGAAGACGGGAGTCTGGATGGCCCCTCTGCAAGGACAATCTGAACACAGACAGGTGTTGTAAAGAGTGACTGGTAGAGCGCAAATGTCGCGAGACCGAGATGTCGTTGCCGAGTCGGATGACTTGGAACTGTTTCGCGAACCAGTCAGCCAAGCAGCGTCCCGTTTGACTGATGTATAGAGAAGGACAGAGAGAACAGGAGATGCAGTAGATGACGTTGCTAGAAGTGCAGGTGAAGGAGTCAGTGATATGATAGGGTCTATGATGGGTGCCTTTGAGGAGGGTGGTTTTGGAGACGTAAGAGCAAGTGCAGCCGCATGGGTGGGAGCAGGGGAACGCGCCAGGTTGGGAAGTTGGGTTAGGAAGAAGCCGTGAACCAAGAGGTCTCGTAGGTTGTGGACTCGTTTGAAGGAGGGGAGAGGTCGGTTAGAGAAGATGTGCGACGTGGACTGGAATCGCTGGAAAGGTCAGAGAATGGTGCGTTGGAGAGGTAGGGTGATTAGGTGGTAGGTAACGGGAAAGGGGAGACGGGTGACGGCAAGGCAGGTGCGGGTTGAGAGAGCAGATGCACGGTCCACGGAACGTGCTCTGGCAAAGGCGGTGTGGATAGTGGTGAGAGGATATCCACATAGGATGAAGTGGCGAGCCATGAATTGATACTGAGTCTCAAAGTCTTGGTTGTCACTGCAGAGCCTGCATAGACGGAGGAATTGGGAATAGGGGAACGAAAGCTTGGTGTGTTTAGGGTGGGAGGAGGAGAAGTTGAGGTATGAGTGTGAGTCTGTGTGTTTGTAGTGGTTAGAGGTGGTGAGAGTGGAATGATGAATGCTGACCGAAATTCGAGAAAGGCGACTGAGATGTCGGAAATAGTACAGGGGAAGTGGAGGGCAGGATGGAAAGATTTGACAAAACAGAGGAAAGAGTCTAGATGTTCGCGGGAGAGTGAGGTCGCACCGATACAGTCGTCAATATAACGACCGTATAGTTCAGGAGTGAGACCAGTGAAACTTGAAAATAGAATATTTGGGCCTCAACGCAGCAAACGAACAAGTTCGCATAGTTGGGGCCCATTATACATACACACACACACACAAACACACATACATATATATATAACGTTTTGCATATAATGACAGTATCGTTGTCAGCTTGTAATCATTTGATTAGACAAGTTCTTGCTTCGTGAAAGCCAACAGCTTGAGTTTTTTACTGTGGCAGTCATGTAATCATATAGTCTAATAATTATAGGTAGAAATCTATAGTTATAACCCAAAATAGAATAACCACAGATTTTCATTATTTTGGCATAAATGTCTCCTTTTTCTCTAATCTTCAACATTATGCTATCATCTGCTGGGAAACTGATTCCTACCACTGTACATAATTTATTTTTCGTCTCCCAATTCATTATGTGTGTATATGTATATATGTATGTATGTGTGTATGTATATATGTATGTAAGTATGTATGCGTGTGTATGCATGTATGTATGTGTGTATATGCATGTGTATGCATATATGTTCTGATTTTATTAAATTTCCAGTAACGAGAAACAAAGCACTTTTATTGAAATTTAGATGGCATCAACGGATTAATAGTAGATGTATGCATCTATTTGAGTCTGTGTATGTGTGCGCGTGTGTACGTGTGTGTGTATTCTATGGATACATTTGAGTGTGTTTGCATACATGCATGTATGTATATGTGTGTGTACACGTTTGTAATTATACATTACGGAAGAAAGAGGAAGGGGGAGCTGAATTCGTGCAGCCCCTCCCCAAAATCAAAATGTAAGATTATTCTTTCTATGGATTGCATAGTACAATGTTCTGGTCACGATATCATGCCGATAATACTGTGATGATGTTTTTGAAGAGCTGTTTATAATGTCTTCATTCCGCACCCGTCATCATTTGTCAAACCAAGGTGGTTTACTTGCATCTCTATTTCTTTTGGGTATCAGATATTTTGTAGTTATTTCCTCTTCCTGTATAGCAAAAGCAAATACTTCAAAGTGACAGCTAATATCCCAGTTGTTGATCCAAGATTAAATACTTTCGTTATCTAGGTTGCAATCACTTTGATTCTTTTGTAACATAGCCATAAACTTTTGCTCATATGCATATAACTTTTCATTTTATGGTTGTTGCTTTAGATTTGTGTTTATCATTGGTCATCAGTCAGGAAATAGCTCCCCTCTCTCATGATGTTATCAGTTTCATGTATATATATGCGACCCATTGGATAGAATTTAACATTTAGTGGCTGCTAGACGTCGTCGAAGGGATGTTGTCAAAGGATGTGTGAATCGATGTTAAGCCTCTCCGACTGTTTACCTTTTCGTTTCGTTTCGACAGTGGTGAAAGTTTCTGGTGTTGGTTAATAATTTACGGGTGTTAACAATGGTCCTGATCTAATCTAGGCACCCAAAAGTTGGTATGAATACTAGTACAGCACATACAATGTAGACTCTGAGAACAGTATTTTATATCTGGATGTGATATTCCCTGGTTGCGCATTCTTGCTACAAGTTCCATCATGGGATATACTTTCATCCATCCCTAAGTACATCTAACAATTTTCATCTGATATCGGAGAAATTTATCCTCACTAAATAGAAAAGGTGATGATTCTACTCCATATCTTTTATATTCCTGGCATATATTCTCAAATCTTCCACAACGAAGCAATGTATTAGATTAGTGCTTTATCACCCCCTTAGACAACTACGTATATCTTTCAAATTCCTTCACACACACACACACACAGACACACACACACACAAATACACACAAACACACACAAAAAAATTACTGAAAGTGTAAGCAACGTCGTTTTTTTAAATAAATCTTTGCAATGCAATATCATCTGCTACATATGTGGAAAATGGGTGTGTGTTTGTTTGTGATATACAGACGATATAAAGGACGTAAGCACAGGGATGGCCGGCACCACGGAAGAAGGAAGATGTGGGAGGCTGAATTCGTGCAGCCCCTCCCTAAAATCAAAATGTAAGTACGAATTTCTAAGGAATTTAAGTTAAGATGCATAAATGTGTGTCGCCTAGGGTCGAAATGGAAGCAAACTTGGGTCTTTGCCTTTTGACCTACAGATTTTAAAAAATATTTTTTTGTAACTAAACACTTCGGACACTGGTAGAATATATCATATAAAACATGATTTACTCTTAGCATTTTTGTAGAAAAGCTTATATTTACGAAGTAATTTCACCTTAAAGTTCTCGTATTTCGGTAATTTCAACCAATCAATGACGTGTATTCGGCTGAATAAAATTATTGCCGTTGTTTGTCAACAACTATCGGCGGCGTATTCTTTGTTTATCACTGTTATTTATGACATCGTTCGGGCGTTTGTACTGGTTTTAAGGTTTTAGGGTTAGGGTGTTAGGGTTAGGGTTTTAGGGTTAAGGTTAGGGTTTTAGGGTTAGTGTTAGGGTTTTAAGGTTAGGGTTGTCATAAATAACAGTGACAAACGAAATATACACCACCGGTGTATATACACTCTCTTCTTCCCATTTTCTTTATATCTTCTTCTTGGTGGGAGGTCAACTTTACGTTAGACCCCTCTCCCTTTATCATATCTTGGTATTTTACAAGCTCCACTTTGTAACCCAATTCATGCTGCTCCAGCAAACTCGGAACAAGAGTAGCCTGTCTTCCCATCGCTACCGCGTAGCTTTTCACCTCTATTGAAATATCTCTTTTAGCTAAAAACAAAGTCACAAGCCAACAAATAAGGATGGCGTTACACTCATAAGATTCCTTCTTGATACAACTCACTAATCGAAATCATGAACATTATATGTTTGTAATGTCGTGTTGATCATAATAACGAATTTATCACTAGCTGGTGATTGTTGAATTTTTTTCGGCTGCTGCTTTCGTGAGTTCGTTTTGTTGTACTTTTAATGTTATGCTTCCACTGTTTTTTGTACTGTTGTTCTGTTGAATTGTTGTTGAACCTGTGAAACCTGAGTTGTATTGTTAATAGTTATTTTCGCCCTACGGGGCAGACAATTCCGTTATTGTTGGAGAACTGCGAACTTTAATTTTTACCCTTTTGCAGGATAAAAATTGTTTAAAAATTATTTTTGTAAATGACAATTTTTTGACAAAAAATATTTTTCGTCAATGTTTGAAAAGCAATTTTTGAAAATTTGTGTGTCCTGTTAAAGGAATTTTTGTATTCAAGATGGAATTTGACTTAGAATCAATTCTGGACTTCCCAGAGATGGAAAAGACGAAAGAAAAGGAAAAAGAAAGTGAGAAACATGTTCAGAAAGAAAGACCCAGTTTCTCAGCCGCCGTTGGCAGCAATATGGTGAATTTGAACGTGTCTATGGCGGAATTATTTAAATAGCGGAATATGATTAAGAAAACAGGGAATGATACGAAGTTGCTCCCTCCCCAAGATATAATACAGAATATAGCTGCCAAGACTGTGGTCTATAAGACGTACAATCTTAAGGAGAAACGGATAATGTTTAAAATGAAGTAATTGAGAAGTGTATGCAACCCATCTGGAATAAAATGAAATACGTCGGACGCGGTATAAGAGCGATACAGTGGAGACACAATTTGCTGACGAGAGTACGGCAAAAGAACTGTCGACATTAGCACTGTCCTGTATAATACAATAAAGAACAAAGCGAAACAATTAGTATTCCATTATATAATAAATAATTTATTCTTGTGCTGGTTTCAGTATTCAGACTCAGGTCATGTTGGGCCGTGGCCTTTTCTTTGACAAGATATAACGATCTGTACATCGTAAAATAAAAATGAAGACAAAGCATGTATAACTGTAAACGTAATAAATATATAAGTTATTAATATATAAATATGTAAAATACAAATAAAATTAAATAAAGGGAAAATTATTATATTTTGCTCAATTTTGTTTTTCTAAATCGAACAATTTTAGCTTATGTTGAGGTATTTTTCATGTGCGTTTGAGTGTGTGTTTTTCTTATTTATAGTAGCATGCACGTTGCGTATCATTTGATTTATACTGCCCCTTCTGGAGACTGTGTTGACGAAATATTTTTCTAAATGCTGAAGGTACTTGTTTGAAATTCTCATTGTTTTCTCTCCTATCCACCGAACTATCCACCGAATGGAGCTAGAGGTTATATATATATATATATATATATATATATATATATATATGTAATCAAAATAAGCAACAAGGATATTCAGAGGTAATGCAGTACGATCGTTTCATGCGACTCCATTTAATTGAACTGGAACGATCGTACTGCATTACCTCTGGATATCCTTGTTGTTTATTTTGATTGTAATCACCTCATTTTGAATTATATGGATAATACCATACCAAATTCTGGTGCCTTTAATTTAGATACCATATTCAACTGAATCTAAATTTTACTGAACTTATATATATATATATATATATATATATATAAGGGTACACGTGAACTGGAGTGCTCAGCTACTTACACGTTAATTTCACGAGCAGGCTGTTCCGTTGATTGGATCAACTGGAACCCTCGTTGTCGTAACCGACGGAGTGTCACGATATATGTATATACACACACACACACCCACATCTTTCTCTATATATAAACGGCAGTTTGTCTGTCTTTGTGTCTGTGTGTCTGTTTGGTTGTACCCTCACTCTGACCACGACTTTCAACCGATTCTGATGAAACTTGACACACACATAGCCCAATGTCATAATTCAAAACTAACGCAGGGAAAATTTTGAAAAGTTCCCCCAGTTCTGAAAAAAATCGGTAAATTCGACATGGGGTCGAGAATCAGAAACACAAACCACAGACTGTCTAGGGGACGCAACTCGACATTTTTAACTCTGACCTACCAATCCACTTCAGGCGTTCTCAGTTTCCTGTTAAACTCTGCTTCGCAATGTCCATCAATAAATCCCAAGGCCAAACGCTACAAGTCGCTGGGTTACAGTTGGGCGAACAGTGCTTCGCCCACGGTCAACTCTATGTGGGCTGTTCACGCGTTGGGAGGCGCAATGATGTTTTCATGTTTTTGCCCAAAGGGACAGCTAGGAACATCGTATATACAGAAGTATTCGAGTGAAGGGAAGACATTGCAACCCACAAAATCGATAAACTCGGCATGGGGTCGAGAATCTAAGCTTTTTATATGCAACACATTTTCTATGGTAGTTTTCGCAACTTGCAATCGATTTTCACAAAACTCATGGGGAAGCTTAATGTTACCCTAAGAAACTCAATTCTGACGTTAGTTTTCCATGCAATACCTTACCATCAGAAACAATCGATAAAATCATGCCATTTTGGGAAATCGCGTTCAAATTCAAGATGACATATTTTCGACAATATCTTTCACAAATTGGCAGGAATTTTTTTTTTAAATTCACAGCGAGCATCATGTCTGCTCCAAGGAGCTATATGGCCCTTTTTATTCCAATAGGATACATTATTGGAAAAAATCGGTTAATTAAATCATATGTGACACACATAGCAAACCGATTTGTGTATTAAACACAAACCAGACTATCTAGGGGACGCAACTCGACCTTTTTAGCTATCGATAATTCGATCCAACCAATTCCTACCAGGAAGAAATTACATTCGAGACTTCACCCCCAACACCGCCACTTCTGCTAATAGCTGCTGCAGCCGCAAGTTATTCGAATACTTATTTTGTTTACACTTTCTTTATAACTACCACCCCAAACGTTTTACCTTAAATTTTTGACGTACCCTAAGGGTCCTCGGACGCTACTTGCAAACTCTTGGTTTATTATAAGCCGCTTTTGTCGTGTGCAACACAAAATCTTTTCCATTCGTTTGTTCAGTTTGGTCACTTTTAACTTTTTCGTTGTTGTCACTCACATTGCTGCCCGCTTTTTTGCCGTTTTTGTACATTTTTATACATTTTGGGATACTTACCCCACGTGCTCCTTTTTATTACACCTTTACCAAACACATTGCTATCAACCAAAATACTTGCCCCACGTGTTCCTTTTTATTACACCTTTGCCAAACACATTGCTATCCACCAAAATGCCACCTAAGAAGAGAAGGACCCTCCTCAGCCCTCGGGCGGCCAAGCCATCGGCTGCTAGGGCTAGAAGGGCACGCGAGACCCACGAGGAAACCGCCTTGCGCCTCTCGCAAAAAGCTTCCCGTTCTGCTGCTGCTCGGGCATCTGAAACTACTAGCGACCGTTCTACCCGACTTGCAAGGGTCGCAGCGTACAGATCTTCCCTCCGCTCGTGGTTGACGAAAGAGCAACAGTCCAGCCAAAACATGCGGGCTTCTTCCTGTGCTTCCATCCGCAGAGCTCGCGAGAACCCCGAACAAAGGGCCATTCGGAATGCGGCTAACGCCACTAGCACCGCCAGGACACGATCTGTCGAAACCTCACAGCAGAGGAGAGCTCGCCAAGCTGCTAACGCCGCAAACACAGCCATGGCTCGATCTGCCGAAACTCCACACCAACGAACTTTTCGGACATCCAGAGATGCCATTAACACTGCTTCTGCTAGGGCTTCAGAGGGTGCTGAGGCGAGAGCTGAAAGGCTTTCATGGGATGCCACTGCTACCGCTGTCGCACGTGCATCTGAATCTGCTGAGGCACGGTGCACTCGACTTGAGAGTATCAACAAACGTCGGGATATCATTCGTTGTGTACGTACTCCTGCCCCCGCTTTCTTGTTGTCACTAGCATTCAACTACGACGCCACAATTAACTTCTCCTTGCGTGACGACATCAAGATAGGGTCAATGACAATTGTACGCCAGTTTTGCAAAGCCAAGAAACGGCCCGGAGAGCCACCTGGTTTGTGCTGCTCTGGTGGCAAAGTGGACCTGCCACCCTTACGGGAACCACCTCAACCACTGAAGGATCTCGCGGCGGGTTTTACCCCCGAATCGTCACAATTCCTTGAAATCATTCGAAAGTACAACTGCTCATTCCAAATGACCTCTTTCGGGGCCAAAATTCCTCCTAGAGAAGGCTGGATGCCTACTTTCAAAGTGCAGGGACAGGTCTACCATCTTATTGGGTCACTTCTGCCAGACGAGATTCAGCAGTCTTCTTTCCTCCAAATATACTTCATTGCCGACTACAACCAGCAGGTTGATGCACGCCTTGGAATAATACCGGGTACATGCTATGTTCCCCGCAAAGACATTCTTCTCCGTCTCCAAACCATGCTTCATGATATCAACAGCTACATCTGCAGCTTCAGGTATGCCTTGGACAGTGCTCCATCTCCAAACTTCACCGTTGTCATTGATGCTGATAAACGACCCCACGGGGAGCACGAACGCCGTTTCAACGCACCTGCGTGCAACGAAATTGTCGCAGTCATACACGGAGATCAACACAACAGCCGTGACATAATCATCTCCTCCCGTGGTAACAGCCTACACATGATCAGCGAGACTCACAGATCTTATGACGCGCTTCAGTATCCATTGCTTTTCCCTTATGGGGAAGACGGCTACCACTTCGGAATTCCTTTACGGCAGCCCTCCAATCAAACTACTGCGGCATCAAAGACGGTTTCCTGCAGGGCGTTCTACTCATATCGGTTCATGGTCAGAGAGGGTGAGTTCAGCTTATTGCCCCGTTGTCGTCAGCTATTCAACCAGTTCGCCGTCGACATGGCCGCCAAAATGGAATCGGAAAGGCTGCTATACATTAAACTTAATCAGACCAAACTTCGCTCCGACTCCTACATTCATCTCCGTGACGGCTTGCAACAAGAAAATGACCCTCGCAACATCGGCAAGCCATGCATTCTACCCTCCACCTTCACGGGAGGACCGCGATATATGCGTGAAAGGACCCAAGACGCCTTGACCTACGTGCGCATTTACGGCCGGCCGGACCTCTTTATCACCTACACGTGCAATCCCATCTGCGACGAAATCACTCGCGAACTCCTCCCGGGTCAATCTCACACCCATCGACACGACATCGTTGCTAGGGTTTTCCGTCTGAATTTGGGCAAAATGAAGGATTTGATAGTTAAGGGTCATATTTTCGGGCATGTCAAGTGCCACATGTTTTCGGTCGAGTGGCAAAAGAGGGGCTTGCCACATGCTCACATCTTAATTTGGCTAGCTCATAAAATCGAGACTAATGACATTGACAAATTCATTTCCGCCGAGATTTCTGACCCCGATGAGGACCCCGAACTGTACGAAAATGTCCGCACTACCATGGTACACGGGCCCTGTGGACCAAATTACGCCAACACACCATGCTGCAAAAACAGAGTAGCCTGCTCAAAGGGATTCCCTAAACGGTTCACTATGGAGACTCAAACTGGCGGTGATGGGTATCCGCTGTACAAACGAAGGAGTCCAGCCAATGGAGGCCGCACGATTACGGTTGGGCGACATCAAGTGGACAACAGCTACATTGTCCCCTACTGTCCTCTCCTGTCGAAGATATTCAAAGCCCACGTCAACGTTGAGTTCTGCAGCTCCATCAGGTCAATACAATATGTCTGCAAATATATCAACAAGGGCAGCGATGCTGCCATGTTCAGCATCCAGAGGACCACCAGTCGCGACGAAGTGTCCAACTACTTGGCTGGCCGGTACCTCAGCAGCAACGAAGCGTTTTGTCGCATTTACGGCTTCCCGCTCCATCAGAGACACCCGGCTGTGGTGCAGCTTGCTGTACACTTGGAAAATGGACAGTGGATTTACTTCACAGAGCAAAGTGCTGTGCAGGTAGCCACCAACCCTAAAGACACAACGTTGACCGGTTTCTTCAAATTATGCCAACGTGATGACTTCGCTCGAACGCTTTTGTACCCACAGGTCCCATCGTACTTCGTGTGGTCTAAAAACACCTGGGTTCGACGGAAATCCGGCAAAAACGTCGAAGGCTTCCCAGGCGTCAAGTTTGACTCCTGCCTGGGTCGAGTTTACAACATCCCGCCAAACCAGCAAGAATGCTTCTACCTCCGTCTCCTTCTACATAAGGTCACTAGTCCAACAGGTTTCGGCAATATACGTACCGTCAATGAGGTTCTGTGCGACACCTTCAGGGAAGCATGTATGAGACTTGGCCTTCTAGAGGATGATTCCCAGTGGGACGCCACGATGGCAGAGGGCGCTTTACTGCAAACGCCTTCGGCCCTACGACATCTTTTCGCAATCCTTCTTCAAAAATGTCAGCTTTGTGACCCACTAAGTCTCTGGGTGAAATACAGAGATGACATGTCGCACGACTTCTTACGTACAGCTCAGCAACACTGCCCTTCCGCCGAGATCACGTTCACCAACTTCATTTACAATTTTGCGCTCATTCAACTCGAAGACGCTGTCATCGATATGGGTGGCTCTGCTTTAACAGAGTACGGCCTTCCACCACCCACACGTGAACACGCCAATGTTATGTCTGCTGAATTGTTACGCGAAACTTCCTACTGCATTGAGGAACTGCACCAGTACGTCCAAGATAATGAACCACGACTGCTTCCAGACCAGCGCATAGCCTACAACACCATCGTAGACTCTGTCAGACAGCAACGTGGGGGGATTTTCTTCCTTGACGCACCTGGCGGCACTGGCAAAACCTTCGTCACGAAACTAATTCTGGCGGAGGTCAGACGCAACACGGACATTGCCCTGACTGTAGCTTCCTCTGGTATCGCGGCCACGTTACTTCCGGGTGGCAGAACCGCCCACTCTGCCTTCAGACTCCCGCTCGATCTGGCAAAGTCCGAGTCACCTATCTGCAACATCGCCAAGAACTAAGAACAGGCCGACATTCTGCGCAGATGCAAACTCATCGTATGGGACGAGTGCACTATGGCACACAAAGGCGCCCTTGAGGCACTGGACAGGTCCCTGCAAGACATCAGAGACTCTACGGCCCCCATGGGAGGATTAACTTTACTTCTTTCAGGAGACTTCAGGCAGACTCTACTCTACCTGTTATTCCAAAAGGAACCCGTGCCGATGCCGTGCGCGCGTGCATTAAGTCGTCAGCTCTTTGGGCACATGTGCGGCCCTTGCACCTCCAAACTAACATGCGCGCGCAGTTGATTGGTGACAGCGGATCCGCTGCATTCTCCAGGGACCTTTTATCGCTCGGTGAAAATAGGATGCTGGCTGATGCGGATGGCTGCGTTCAATTGGACTCACTTTGCACCATTGTCGACACCCCTGCTAGCCTCCGGGACGCTGTCTTCCACGACTTACAAAACAATTTACGCGACCTAAAATGGCTGGCAGGCAGAGCTATTCTCGCACCCAAAAATACAACCGTCAACTCCACCAATATCCAGCTACTTGAAGCTATTCCTGGTGATGTCCACGTCTACAAATCTATAGATAGGACAGCAGACCCTGCCGAGCTTGCCGATTATCCTGTTGAATTCCTGAATTCACTTGAACCGCCAGGCCTGCCGCCACACATCCTGAAGTTAAGAGTCGGTGCGCCCATTATGCTCATCAGGAATTTGGTTCCACCTAAACAGTGCAACGGCACACGTTTGGTTGTGAAACATTTGGCACCACATTTAATAACGGCCACAATACTTACCGGTTGTGGGAAGGGAGAGGACGTCTTCATTCCACGGATGCACCTTCAACCGTCGGGCGCTGACCTACCAATCCACTTCAGGCGTTCTCAGTTTCCTGTTAAACTCTGCTTCGCAATGTCCATCAATAAATCCCAAGGCCAAACGCTACAAGTCGCTGGGTTACATTTGGGCGAACAGTGCTTCGCCCACGGTCAACTCTACGTGGGCTGTTCACGCGTTGGGAGGCGCAATGATGTTTTCATGTTTTTGCCCAAAGGGACAGCTAGGAACATCGTATATACAGAAGTATTCGAGTGAAGAGAAGACATTGCAACCTCCACATGCACCTTCGTTTCCTGGAGGGAAATGACTACATTGGGATTAGTCGTTGCCTACTAGGGGCTCTCACATACCCGGGCAAGGCCGGGCTATGCTGCTAGTATATATATATATATATATGTATATTGGCAGGGCTTACTGCTAGGGAGTCGGCCATATGCTAGAAATAGACCATCAACGGTCAAACTACAAGGAAATTCTCTAGAGGAAAAATACAGCGAACACCAGAACCAATTTTGGCGGGCATGACAGATGAAAATTTATATAAAAAACAGAATTAAATGCATACCTCGGTTTCAGCCTTAACAAGAGAATTACTTATGTAATCCAAATGTCCGTGCTTCTTCAGTGCATCCGTTCATAGTAATGTAAACGGAAAAGCTAACCCCAGCTTTCGTGCCGGTACAGACACGTGTGTAGCTTTACCGATTACACTAGTGATAAAATTTCAAATGTCTTGGCTCTGGCACGCTAATAAATTTATGAGGCGAAGGGCTGCAGTAAATAATTCACTGCGGTTCGTGCCTAGTACTAGAGAACGTATTTATTTCAATATTTAAATAATAATGAGGGAGATAAATTAATATTAATTTTAATATCAATTTAAAACCAGTAGTCCAGCATACAAAAATCTGAGGAGTCAGAGAAAATTCTAATATATGTGTATATTGGCAGGGCTTACTGCTAGGGAGTCGGCCATATGCTAGAAATAGACCATCAACGGTCAAACTACAAGGAAATTCTCTAGAGGAAAAATACAGCGAACACCAGAACCAATTTTGGCGGGCATGACAGATGAAAATTATATAAAAAACAGAATTAAATGCATACCTCGGTTTCAGCCTTAACAAGAGAATTACTTATGCAATCCAAATGTCCGTGCTTCTTCAGTGCATCCGTTCATAGTAATGTAAACGGAAAAGCTAACCCCAGCTTTCGTGCCGGTACAGACACGTGTGTAGCTTTACCGATTACACTAGTGATAAAATTTCAAATGTCTTGGCTCTGGCGCGTTAATAAATTTATGAGGCGAAGGGCTGCAGTAAATAATTCACTGCGGTTCGTGCCTAGTACTAGAGAACGTATTTATTTCAATATTTAAATAATAATGAGGGAGATAAATTAATATTAATTTTAATATCAATTTAAAACCAGTAGTCCAGCATACAAAAATCTGAGGAGTCAGAGAAAATTCTAATATATGTGTATATTGGCAGGGCTTACTGCTAAGGGAGTCGGCCATATGCTAGAAATAGACCATCAACGGTCAAACTACAAGGAAATTCTCTAGAGGAAAAATACAGCGAACACCAGAACCAATTTTGGCGGGCATGACAGATGAAAATTTATATAAAAAACAGAATTAAATGCATACCTCGGTTTCAGCCTTAACAAGAGAATTACTTATGCAATCCAAATGTCCGTGCTTCTTCAGTGCATCCGTTCATAGTAATGTAAACGGAAAAGCTGGTGTTCGCTGTATTTTTCCTCTAGAGAATTTCCTTGTAGTTTGACCGTTGATGGTCTATTTCTAGCATATGGCCGACTCCCTAGCAGTAAGCCCTGCCAATATACACATATATTAGAATTTTCTCTGACTCCTCAGATTTTTGTATGCTGGACTACTGGTTTTAAATTGATATTAAAATTAATATTAATTTATCTCCCTCATTATTATTTAAATATTGAAATGAATACGTTCTCTAGTACTAGGCACGAACCGCAGTGAATTATTTACTGCAGCCCTTCGCCTCATAAATTTATTAGCGCGCCAGAGCCAAGACATTTGAAATTTTATCACTAGTGTAATCGGTAAAGCTACACACGTGTCTGTACCGGCACGAAAGCTGGGGTTAGCTTTTCCGTTTACATTACTATGAACGGGTGCACTGAAGAAGCACGGACATTTGGATTGCATAAGTAATTCTCTTGTTAAGGCTGAAACCGAGGTATGCATTTAATTCTGTTTTTTATATAAATTTTCATCTGTCATGCCCGCCAAAATTGGTTCTGGTGTTCGCTGTATTTTTCCTCTAGAGAATTTCCTTGTAGTTTGACCGTTGATGGTCTATTTCTAGCATATGGCCGACTCCCTAGCAGTAAGCCCTGCCAATATACACATATATTAGAATTTTCTCTGACTCCTCAGATTTTTGTATGCTGGACTACTGGTTTTAAATTGATATTAAAATTAATATTAATTTATCTCCCTCATTATTATTTATATATATATATATATATATATGTGTGTGTGTGTGTGTGTATGTGTGTCTGTGTGTCTGTGTGTGTGTGTGTGTGTGTGTGTGTGTGTGTGTGTGTGTTTATACATACTTAATTGCATACATACATGCATAGGCATAAGAGAAGGAACGACATACACAAACTGACAGACAGATGGGTGATGTTGAAAGAACAAATAAAAAGAGAGGTAAAGATAGTGACTAGGATAACAAGAGAGGATAGAAGTGTGTTAAACCTGGAGAGGAAGTTTCATTACGAAGAGAAAGAAAAATACCAAAATAGCTGCTGCAAGATCTATATCTTTTTTATAATTTCTAATCTTTTTATAATTTAAAAACATAAAAAATGCAATATAAAACAACTATATTTAAATAGAAATAATATGGGAGATAATTCAATAGGATCCAATTAACTACTTTTTTTCCTATTATTCTCCATTTCTGAATGAACAAGCACTATTTCTTGTATTTTAATAGAATTATTCCAAATTTTCAATTTAACATTTTGCAGTGTTTAATGGATGCTAAAAATAATGATATGTAATCAACTATGAAAGCATCAATTGCTTTTTTCTCTTAACAAACGTTGAATAAATTATAAATACACACACACAAATGTTGGTGTGTGCATGTGCATTTGTGCATGTGTGCATGTGTGTATGTGTGTGTGTTGTGTGTGTGTGTGTGTGTGTTGTGTGTGTGTGTGTGTGTGTGCGTGTGCGTGCGTGCAACGGCGCGTGTGTGTATGTGTGATTAGCTTTACTTTATTTTCATGTTATGTTAAGCAGTTAACCACGTTCATTCATCTGAGAGGACTTGGTTAAGCTTCGGCGGGGGGGGGGTGAAATTAGTGCAAATAGCTTCTTTGGCTCATAATACTGACAATATTAATAAATTACAATATGATTGTATAGACATACACATACACGTACAGCATACATGCACATACATAAATGTTTATTCATAAATACAAAATTTTATACAAATATATATACGAATGCACAGATATTAATAGATCTGATTGCATGTGTGTGTGTGCATGTATCTGTGCACGCACTTACAGACACATATTCCTGCACTCACATATTCAAATGATTGTGTATGTATGTGTATGTTGTGTATGTATCTAAGTGATTTATTCTTTCAAATCTAACTAATACACAGGATAAACAATTAATGTTTTTAAGAAAATACATCAGACTATGTTTGAATCGCTGATTTGTATCTGCATTGTAACAGACACACATGTTTGCACAATCTCGCACACACGTATACATATATGTGTGTTTGTGTGTGGATCTCTGTGTGTATATGTGTGTGTATACGCACATCTGTTTGTGCATTTCAGGTGCACGTATGCATATACATATATATAAATAGATATGTATGTTGTAAAGCAAGAATATATTTATGCATCAACATATAGGTTCTGTGTTGGAATATCAGGTGCTGCAACCTGGAAGTGGACAATATTGCAAAATCGCGACTGTTACATATCTTGCCAGGACGCCCAAGCGTTTTCACAAAGCTACTTTACGCGATTCCAAATTAACCATTCAGAGCCGGTCCTTTTACCTTAGTACACCTAATACAAATCAAGTGTATTAATACAAATTCATTTGATCTTATACTTGAAACTATTTGATTCTCGCCTTGTGAGTCTATGTAATACTATTGTTTTATCGTGCTGGCTTTTACTTCCGACGTCCAAGTATTTCATTTTCTAGTAGCTATACACAACTAGGGAACTAACACGCTGAGAGTTATGGTTATCTGGCATAATAATGATAACTATATTCTTTGGCAGAGATCATATTTTTCAAGAATGTTGCTATTGGTGTGATTTATTTTTACAATTTTCCACCTAAATATTTCATTACATAGCCGACAGAGACAAAAATGCAGTTGTCTCCCTCTCTTTCTCTCAACCTCTCTTTCTTCTCTCTCGCTCTGTCTCTATTTCTTGCTGTCTCTTTCTCTGAATAATGTAACCGATTATATGGACTCAATATTTCACTGGTAGTTGTTTAATCTATCTCGAGAAAATGAAAGCAGTGAAGCCCAACGTAGTTCCAACGAAAATAACTACCACATGGTATTTTGTCCATCATTCTACCAATTCTTCCGCCCGCAGTCACCATTTTCTCACTATATTAATTCTACCATCCACTGCTTTGTCTGTCATTTTGCTGTCATTTTGATTCTATCCACCCATCATTATTTTCGGTCAATCTAACGATTCTGTCAATCCCTTGAATATCTACCCAGAGAGATTATGTGGCAGACGCAAATGGCGGTGATTTAAAGGTGTTTTCAAGCACAGATTCTTGTCGCTAAGAGTTCAGTGGCAGATGTTTTAACACAGATAAATGTCCTCAACTTCAGTTTAACGCCCTAAATTGTTCAGAGGTGGTGTTCTACCTTTTCTCGACAATCATATGGATATAAGCAAACGAAAATGGCGTATTTCCTACGACAATAAATTGACACCCATGCTATACAACTGAACTCAGTGACTGGAAGTTGACAATCAAATATTTCACCATACGACTATCATAGATTAAGTATGGAAGTATATTTAAGTTAATTTACGCATCAAAAAGCAGAAACATGCTGTATTGGGATTAGTGTTGGTTTAATTCCAACGGACTGAGCTGATTACGGACTACCTACAGACTGCTGTTTCCTTTTATTTTCTTTCATCTTCATTTACCCGTTCTCTGACAAGCTTCCCACTCCTCCTCTCTCTCTCTTTTTCTCTATCTCTTTCTCTCGCAAGTTCCTACATACACATACTCACGAAATTAATCATATCCTTATGTATAAGAGCACGAAGTTGTCTATAGTATACATGTGTGTGTATATGTACATATGCATTATGTGTGTGTGTACGTGCGTGTGCATGTGTGTATACATATACATACATGTGTATATATGAATATCTATATCTATCTGTCTGTCTATATATATAATATATATACACACACACACTCACACACTCACATATATAGACGTGTGCGAGTGTGTATGTGTAAATATTCATGTATTATATATAATGGTTCTTTATGGCTACATTAACTGTGATTAAAACCACACACGATATGAAGCAAATATCTGTGTTTATCAGTGATACTCCATTGCTAACTGTACATCAGATCTACTTAGGATCACATTTATCCACTTGGAAACATGTGAAACAACAGTAGGGTATTTATCTTACAGTAGATAAAACACACACATAAACACACATTCGCACACACACGCACGCACACACGCGTACCCACACGCACACAAACATCGTTTACTAGAATTGTGTTTTCAGAATTATAATGGTTATGAGCGAAATGTGCGTAAACATGTATAACTATAATACGTATGAGTAAGCGCATATTTCTATGCGTATATTTACGTATGTAAATTACACTTTACATAGTTTTAATATATTTTAATATATTTTATATTGTGTTTGTCGACCGGTTTCGCCTTCGCTAATCATGACATTAACATTATTTTAATTACGTATTTCCTTAAGAAAACTTTTTTGTCCATGTTGCGTGTTTAGGAGTTTATGAATGAATGATTCAACAAGTACGACTCACAGAAGTACTAACTGACTACAACAACGAAGATGAGTCACTAGTTAAAATAGAAGTAATTATCTTCCACCTAAAGGTAGGAATAAAACATTAGATGACTTCTACGACCATATCCAAAATTTCCCATATATTTTCCACAAATTTTTCCTACGTTTATCAACTTGTGGCATACGGTTCCATGGCGGACCTTGTCAACGACATAGGTAAAATGAAATTATACAGAATCAATCATTGATACGAATGATACAACCTTCAAAACGTAGTGTTTTATTATCGATGCCAACATAATTTAGCGTATATTTAGATTCCATTTCCATACAGTTGTTCTCCATTGCCTGCGGGCAACGACGGAACTGAAATAGAACCTAAATATATACTAAATTATACCGTATCATCTTATCTATGCAGCTTGTAAGGCCAATAATCTAGGTTAACATGCTATGGGATCACTCATAATAATGATTAATTTTCGCTTTCACCCATACATACACACACACATGTTTGTGTATGCTTGTGCTTTTGAGTATGTGTATATATATATATATATATATATATATATATACATACTCATATGATAACTACACACGCATATACAGATATGCACACACATATATACACACTCTAACACACTGAGCTATAAATAAAAGTGTGTATGTGCCACTATGCATGTTATTTTCTGTCTAAATTGGAAAAATAAGATATACCATTACATAAGCACACATACGTGACACAGAAATACATTCACGTACTCATACACATAAAAGCATTACTCATTAGACATGTCTGTCATGAGTTGTGCGCAACATGCAACGGAATTAAATCAATAATCCCACGATCATTTTTATCTGTATAGGAAACAAGATGGAAGATAACGACGAAGCCAAAGATATACAAGCGGTCTGCTTCCGGTTGTAGTTATGTTCTATTTATATTAGAAATCATTTTCTAAAGAGCAGATATTTTGTTTCCGTTCACTTGTTTGTCTACTATTTTTATCTAGTACACTATGCGTTCTCCTTCTCTCCCTTTCTTCTCCTCTCTCCACCTCTATTCTTTCTCCCTCTTTCTTGCCTTCTCGTTTTATCGCCCTCTCTCCCTCCCTCTCTAGCTCTGTCTTCCTAATTAGTACCACTAGTATCTAGCTCTAGTTACCTAATTTTCAAGCTTTTATCCTTCCCGTCTTTCCTTCTACTTTATCGGCTTCAAGATTATTTTTAGTTCAAAAAATATTTTAGTCATAACTATTTTATTTTTCAATTCGTCTTCTTCTTCTTCTTCTTCTTCTTCTTCTTCTTCTTCTTCTTCTTATTATTATTATTATTATTATTATTATTATTATTATTATTATTATTATTATCATCATTATTATTATTATTATCATCATTGTTATTGTTGTTGTTGTTGTTGTTGTTGTTGTCTCTGCACAGCTTTTAACGCTGGAGATGTACTACGGTGTCAGCTGTTCACTACCAGTAAACTAAGATAACACCCCTTATTTGTCGAGCACCATCCAGAGTATTCGAGCGGTTCCAAGCAATGCTGTTTTCTGCAAGTGTTCTACCCTTATTGTAGCCCCTATTTGTTCCATGAACTTATCAAGATTTTTATTCCCTGTTCCCAGGGCTCCGACAATTATTGATACTACTACCACCTTTATTAGTGACCACAGTTGCTTAACCTCCCAAGCTAACCTGTCATATCTATCGACTTCCCTTTCATTCTTATCGCATACATTGTTGTCAGCTGGGCATGCTATATCTATGATCCATCATCGCTTTCTTTCTTTCTCAATGAACACAATGTCTGGTTTCCTATTTCCTATCTCATGGTCGCATTAAATAATAAAATCCCATAGGATCTTTACATTATAATTTTCGATGATGCCTTCGGGTTTATGTTCGTACTACTATTTTGTTCTGTCAAGTCCGATGGACAATCCTTGCTATATTGTCTCTTATATTCTTTCTGGGCTAGTGGCGTACATTGACTGCTAATAAGCCATACTGTTTCCCCATTTTGTACACAAATTCTGCACTTATCACTTTCTGAAGTGTTGTCTATTCTGTATTTTATGTAAATCGTTCTTAAAGCTTGCTCTTGGGCAGCAGAGATTAGAGCCTCCGTTTCCGGTTTTAAATCACTTTCAGTTATTCATAGCCATCTTTTTTTCTCTGTCTGTCTTCTCGTCAACAGCCCTATGAAATTGTCCGTGCATTTTTCTCTTTATCCGCCTTTTTTCAGTTTCATTAATTCTCAAGTCCTTGTACATTGCTTTAACTTTGCAATCTTTCATCCTACACAAGCCTAACCTTCTTACTTCCAATAATAGCGGTTCTGTGGCACTTTTTTTACACACCATGTTATGTTGTTTTCTTCTGTTCTAATGCTGTGTTCGCATCCAGTCAGTCCTCTTCCTCCTTTTTTTCTTGGTACATGCAGTCTGTCTGTGTCACTTTTTGGATGGAGTATCCCATATCAAGTCAGCAACTTCCTTGTCTTTCTGTCTAAGCTGCTTAGTTCGTCTACTGTCCATGCGATTACCTTGCTCCATATCTAAGGAATTGAACCCGCCCAGGTGTTGATAGCTTCAATCTTATTCCATCCATTTAATTTCGACTTAAGGATCAGTCTCCGTCTACGCAAGCACTCCACCTTAAATTTTTCTGTCATTTCTTTCTCCATCAATTTATCCATTTCCAATATCCCCAAGTACTTATAGCCTGTCTCTTCTATCTGCTTCATAACCTCCCCCGGCGGTAAGGTAGCCCACCCATACATTTAATTTTGCTTCTCTTAAGACTAACACACTACACTTTTTCAGTCCCAACTCCATTCTGGTATCAGCACTGAAAGTATACACCGTATCACCGAAGGAACTGACTCGGGATTCAGCTTTACCGTAAAGTTTGAGGTCATCCATGAATAACAAATAGTTGACTTTTTGTTGGCGACTCTTGAATACATACCCAGCCTTTGCTTTCCAGATTAGCATTGTCCCTAAACTTCTTCCATATGCTGTCAGTTCCATACTTTTTCCAAGCAATCGTTCAACATTCGATGCAATACCAAATAGGTTCATACATTCCATAACCCAAGAATGTGCGATCATATCGTATACCTTACGATATCGATCCATGACATGGCTAAGTTAGTTTCCCTCTTCTTGCGGTCTCTAATTACAGTTTTGTCTAACAGCAGTTGATTCTTGGTACCTCTGCACTTACGCTTGCAACCCTTCTGCTCATGTAGCAGGGCTCCATTTTATTCCAGATGTCTGTACATTGACTCTGCGGCTATTCCAGTCAATAATTTCCACATAAGCGGCAAGCAGGATATCGGCCGTATTGCTTTTTTCGATGTTTTTCGAGCACAGCACTGTCCTACCCAATGTCAACCACTCAGGTGTTATTTGGTCAGGATTTTACAAGATGTTGCGTTGTGCAGCTATTCGTGCATGACACTCACCGAATCTTTTGCTCCAGTAGCCTTGAACTCCATCTGGTCCCAAGGCCTTTTGTTTCAGTTCTTTCAATCATTCAGCATCCTTCTTTTGCTCCTTGTCTTTGCTCCACCACCACCACCACCACCACCACCACCATCACCATCATCATCTTCATCATCATCATCATCATCATCATCATCATCATCATCATCAAATTCGCCGGACAAAATGCCGAGCGACATTTCTTTCGCTTCATTACAGTCTAAGTTCAAATTCAAGCAGAATCAACTTTAACTTTCATTTCTCCGCAATCGATAAAATGACGTGTATCAGTCATGTACTTACTATTTCTCCTCAAATTTACTGACGCTGCGTCAAAATTAGAATGATTTAACTTTATTATTATTTTACATACGCAAAACAGTTTTTATTCTTACTAAGAAAAGCTTCAGATCATCCATGTAGAGCAAGCCATTAATTTTTCCTTCCTATCTCTAAATTGATAACCTGCCTTTGTTTTTCTTAATATTAAACTGAGGGGAATTAAATTATAACACAAATATTCTGCAGGTCATCAACGCGACTTTTAATTCCAATCTCTTTCAGTTTTTTATTTAGTATTTTGGGTGTTTTGCAGTTAACTGTCTTGATCTTCTACAGTTTTCTCAGCTCTCTGTATAGGCCAGTGGATTTCAACCGGGGTCCATATAAAATTTTTGGTCTCCACGTGACAAAATAGTAAATTGGCGATCCACTATAATATCTTAAGGGCCCCTGAAAAACTTTAACTTTAGATGTATGTATTGGTATTTATTGCACGAAACAGCTAACATTTTACAAAGTTCAATCCACGCAAATTAATATGTGAAAAATAAAATAGGAATTTTGAAAGAAGTTTCTATAAAATTAGTTTTTAAGCATCGAATGGCTATGGGGGTTCGCCAGAATAAAATAATACTCATAGATGAAAAAATGGTTAAGAACCCCTGGTCTAGACCCTGATATTTCTCATTTGATACTATAATCTTACATTGTTTATTTTGTCCTCTATGCTCATGTGTCTGATGTTCTTGCTTCAATAATATAGTCAGACTTTATGGGGAAATCCCACGATGTCTTGTAATTATCCTTTTCTATTACAGCCTCTGGTTCATGTTCTTATTACTTTTCTTTTTTTTTGAAGCCACTTACTTGGCTATCATCCCAATGCACTCTTTTGTATACATAGTCACGTCTTCGCTTATACACGTTTTGTGCTAGTATACTGCGCTCATTCAAAAGGTGACTGATATTTTAATCTCCTTTCCTACAGATTCAATATTTGCTGTGACTGAGTTTTGTCGACCTTTGCTCTAATCAGATATGTTTTAAGGGCTTATTTCTGTGGGGTTATAATTAACATTTCTGTCTCGTTTCAAGTTCTCATCTCTCAACCAAGCCAGTCATGTTTACTTCCAACGTTCTCGGCTTGTTGCATGAATTGGCCATGTAGTTCTGTTTCTTTTCACATGTTTGTTTTATTGTTCTTCCTTTTCTTTTTGAATTCTTTTGCTGTTTTGGCACTTTTGGTGTATCTCTGGCTCTCAGTAGTATTCTTTCTTTACTCTGTATAACATAATTTTTCAGATCCAAGATCGCAGTATTAACAGAGTCTTCTGCGTTTAGTAATCATCTACCGCCTTCCTTTCTTGGTAGGTAGAGGCGATCGGTATTGCTTTTGAGGTGGAGTGTGTTGTGCATTTTGAGCAGCTTTCTAGTTCTCCTGTCCAAGTTTTGTACCTCGACTTTTGTCCATTTCAGAAAGGGAGCAGAGAATCCCAGTACAGGCATAACCCGTGTATCTATGGCTTTAATGATGTTCCATCTATTTAATTTTGTTTCGAGCAACTTCTTAATTCTCCTCTTTACTCTTTAGTGATTTCTTTCATTTCTCCTTCCATTACTTTAAAGTCTTGCAGCATTCCTAGATATCTGTAACCCTCGTTATTCCACAGCGATCTAATGGTGTTGTCTTGTGGTAATTTTTTACCTTCAGAATTTACCAGAGACGAGGTAAACGAAGAATCGCGAGCGCTTTGCTAGCGCGAGAATGACGCTCGACCATTTCTTCAATGTGTTGTCTGAGCTCGGACGTATGTGCGCTGTTGCATGTAGAAACAAAAGCAGAGGTGCTACACGCTAAAAAAGCTAGAATTCGGTCCATAGCAGACTGCAACGGATGTGTGCTCTCTGATTTCAGGCATATGAGCGCGATGATTCTGCAGCAGTTCACCCAACTGCTTTCGAGGAGCGGGGAACTTGTGTTGGTAGGTACTGATGCCTTCCTCAACACTTTGGGCAGAGGGTCTGAGTATTGCGAGAATATGATGTTAGCTGAGGAAATTGACGATGTTCTTATTCGGTGTCTGAGGTGAAAATCGACTGGATTGGGTGGCCTGCCTCATTAACTACCTTTTTGAGGAAGTTAATACGTAACTGACTCATAACTCTGCTCAACACAGAGTTAAAGACTTTAGCAATGCTTCTCATCAAGAATCTGGTGGTTATCGGAAGTGTAGTCAGATTTAACCCCAACATCCGCCTTATACGATAGATCATAAAGCGGGCTGGGAATAGATCTGACTTTGGCGACGCGCTGGTCAATTTGGAGCAGTCCAAGTCTTTTAACAGGCTAGACAATCACTAGCTGGAAGCTGTCCTGTGAGCTCTGTGTTTCGGTCCCGGCTTCAGATAGTGGATCACTACAATGTACAGTAACATCTGTTTGGTAGTCCGATTAAACGGTCACTTCTTGGCACCTTTCGGCGTCAAACTATCAGTCTGCCAAGGATGCCTCCTCTCTTCTCCCTTCTCCCTTCTCCTATAGCTTTGTTTCTGGAGTTTTTACTGTTAAAGATAGAGCGTCTGCGTGTTTGAAGAGTGTCTCTCTCGAGCTGGGTCACGGTTATCTCTCTCCATCTCCTTCTCGCCATTGCCTCTTTTCCCTCTCTCCCCCTCCCTCTCTTTCTCTACCTCCCCTTTCTTTATCTGTCATTTCGACTTTTATTTTGTCTTTCTTGAAAAGGAAAGCTTTTGCCTTGCATTTTGTAGCTATTGTTAATTATTTTCTATTACTTTTACTTAATAGTTCTAGTTGCGAAGAGTCTAACTTTTTGAGCTCTTGGATAAATGATCTTGATATACAAAAAATTGGGGTGGTAGAATATTGTCAATGCTGTCATTACTTATCTGCATTTTCATCTAATATTGCGATACAACAGGAACGTGTTTACGTTCCTGTTGCATCAAGATTTCATCAACTTCTTCAAATTTCGTCCAGAGAGAAAGGTGAGGGTAGACACAAAGAAGCTACAACTCCATAAAATTGTTGAAAGCGATGTGAAATATGCTAGTATAGTTCGAGTGTATTGACCTATTTTCAGCTAAGGCAGAAACGTGATAAAAGATTGTTGCCCGTAACAGTAAGTGTAATTCAGGATTTGTGGGGTTTTCTGATGCCAAATGCTTACCCTCTAGTATTTTGAATT
>NC_043000.1:77938556-77961056 GCF_006345805.1 Octopus sinensis
TGATTAATAACTTATTTTTGGTTCTATACATTAATTAGCTGATTGTGAAGGCGCATGGCTCAATGGTTAGAGCGTCGGGATTACGATCATGAGGTTATGAGTTCGAATCTCGAACCGGGCTGCGTTTTGTGTTCTTGAGCAAGACACTTAATTTCACGTTGCTCCAGTTCACTCAGCTATAGAAATGAGTTGCGACGTCACAGGTGCCAAACTGTATCGGCTTTGGATAACACTGGTGGCGTGGAGAGGGCAGGCCGGTATGCATGGACGACTGCAGGTCTTCATATAAAAAACGACCTTGCCCGGACTTGTGCCTGGGAGGGTTACTTTCTAAGTGCAATCCCATGGTCAGTCGTGACCGAAGGGGGTCTCAAAATTAGCTGGCACTTAACTAACTCCAGATGTGTTTACACATAGTATATTGTTTTGAAGTGAAATACAGTATGCTGTTGTAATTGTTGTTTAACTCCAAGTCGATACTGATCGAGCTGACCTAATTAAAGACATCTTCACTGTGACCATCTCATTTTTGTATAATTTGGTTTACATTATAATGTTTTGTTTGGTTTTTTCAAGAGAACGGGATGTCATTTGAAAGAATTTGACTCATGTTTCTGACAGATCGAAGGACCACAACATATACGATCCCTACTTGGCTCTTAAATAATTGCATGTAGTGCCGTTTATATACTGTATTATGTATATACAGTGCATGTACAGGATATTATGTATATACGGTACACATACGGTATTATGCATATACGTATTGTGTATATTCAAGTTATTATATATATACGGTTTGTTTATCTAGTATTACGTATATGCAGTGTATATACGGGGTATTATGTATATACTCGATATGATGCATATATGGTCAATATATCGGATATTATGTAAGGTATATTTATCGAGTAATATGTATGAATTGTGTATAGACTGGCTGCCCATTTCCAGTGAATTATTAATCATTTCTATATCGTTAAGTATTCTTTCCACAGACAATAATGTGCCAATCAAGTTCCATAGTCAAAATAATCATCGCTACAAATACCTGGCCTTGTGCTTCACTTAGACATTAGTATTAGGAAATACACTGCAGGTTTGGGTAAAATGGTCGCTTCACAAATATATAGTCTCAGTTTCAACTCTACTGCCTTGTGCAATTGTCTTCTACACAGATTCGAGTTGACAACTAATTTGTGCGTGGAAATCTGTCGCTTGTATACGTATATGTATGTGTGAATGTATGCGTTTATGTGTGCATGCGTGTGTGTGTGTATAAACGCACGCACAAGTACACACGCATATTTGTATTAATCTCCATCCTTAGAAATTTTGTGAAAGCAAGAGTTTTCAAGTTGTATGGAATATGATGAGGTTTATTCTTATCAGTGGTGCCGCTTCCTTAATGAGAACATTTACTGTTTAACATGCAAGACATTTTACATTATTCTTATTCAAAGCACGAACATAAGACTAAACTCTCTGACGACCGCAATATATCAATAAATATCTGCGTACTTTATTTTTCTTTCTTTGATTTCACATCATTATATACGTACATATAGACACTGCTACATATATACGTAGATACATACATACATACATGCATACATACACACATACATACATACATACATTCATACATACATACATACACACACACATACATACATACATCCATACATACATACATACATATATGCAAAAAAATTCTTACACATACATATACATACACATTTTATCTATGTAACTATATACATACATATTGCGCATACATACGCATATATAATTATATAAATGTTAGTGTGATTACGTGTGAGTATGTATATATATATATATATTATATATATATATATATATATATATAATATATATATATATATATATACGCATACATGCATATATATAAATAATACATATGCGTATGTATATGTTTATATATGTATGTATGGGTATATATATATATATATATATATATATATAGGTTTACGTATGTGCTGTATATACATACATGTGTATGTATGTGTCTGTATTAACATAAAATACTTTCTATATGGATATTTACACACAGAAAGGAGTATTTCTTTTGACGTTTATTCTAATGTAATGAAGAACAGTAAGGGAGATAAACATTTCTTTCTTATTGACGATCACAAACATATTAGGTTATTACCGTAATAGATATTGTTAAGTTACACATCGCCAGACCAATCCGCGCACGTATCCATAATCCTAAAATTATTAAATGTTATGTGCTTATGTACGTGTGTATGTGTGTGCGTATGTGTGTGTATCTATGTGTTTGTGTATGCGTGCGTGCGTTTATGTATGTACGTGTCTGTGTGCGAGCGTATGTGTGATATGTCTAAACATTAATTTTCATTCGACTCCATCTTTTTCACGTTTACGTTTGTAATGTCTGTCTGTCTGTCTATCTCTTTCTTTCTCTCTCTCTCTCTCTCTCTCTATCTCTCTCTCTCAATCTCTCTCTCTCTACACACACAAACACTAGCAATGCATCACGGGGTTGCCCGGCTGTTATGACCTACAGCCACATTGTATTGTTTGTTCCTTTCTTATAGGAGAATCGGCACAGCTGATATATAGTGAACTGGATAACTGCGTAATGGAAGTTATTGAGTGTTTAAAAGTGAAGTGAGGGGAGTACAATCTGCAAGCGTTAGCACAACAGACCTGATATAATGATTTGGGATTAAGAAGAGAAACTGTTTACAGTTGTGGAAATTAGCTACCCAGCGGATGTTAACAACGCTGAAGACCAGCGAAAAAGAGAATAACCTACGCTGAACTATTGAGAAATCTGCAGTTACTCTATCCAGATTACAAGTTCAGATTTATGCCTGTAACTATTGGGGCACTGGGATATGTAGCACACTGCCTAAATACCAATCATGAGAAATTAGACTTCTCAAAACCAGAAAGGAGAAAGTTAATTCGAAGACTACAGATCCAATCCATCACTAGAACTGTAAAATTCTGTAAAACTTTCCAGAAGTTTATCATTTAAGTATATATGGGTATGTCTAGATATTTAATTATATGCACGAGAATATAAAGCAAAACTTACAAATCTGCACATATACATATATACATGCAAACAAAAATACCCTGTTGGTGATATTGAGATTCCAATGAAGGAGTCTTGGATCTATTGGCAAGAAATCTTGAAATAAAACTGAAGTCATACATACATACGTGTGTGAGAGGTATTTGTATGTTTGTATGTATGTATGTACGTGCGTATATATGTATGTATTACAGACGAATGAATTATGGTATTGCTACATTTGTTTCATTAGAAGTCTATTGGAGAATATGCATAATACAATTGGTTAGAAAGAGGAACATGTCACACTATTTACCAAGTCATGAAGCTGAATAAGCGATCAATGATTTGTTGATCAATCAGCAGATCAACAAGTTTTGATTAATCAACAAGTGAATTCTCACTTGTTTATTTGGAAGCCTGATGAGTTGGGAGTTATGTAACATATTACACAATCTGTTATGTTTATATCACAATAAAGACGCCTAATAAGACAATTGTAGTAAGACTAGATAACCCATTCGTCTGTTTTTATTATGTTTTATCACCACCCACAAGTTTCCATTCATTTTGGATAATTATAGATACTATTGGATTCGTGGATTACTTAACAAAAGTAAAATTCCCTCATCGATGCATTCTGTGCTAAGATAATGGATAATTGACTGCATGCTTTGCATTACGCTATCTAGCCGACTTATGGCGTTCTTCATTTTGATTTGGCTTGATCCTTTATGGATACCCTGTAATCAAAACTCCGAGGTGGTATCATAAAGTTCTGGACTAGTTCTGTAGCGCACCAACAGATGGCAGCACACGGTTGCGTGGGCAATGAGAGCTATCAGTGACCTTCATGAGGCAGTGTGCCAAGTGACATTGCTGTATTTACTTCACAAATAATAAAATTTGTGTCTTCGTGATCACGTGTATGCTGTAGTCTGCGATTTTTGTCATGCACAAGAACAAAGAATCAACGTCAAATTTTCTGTTAAACTTGGGAAGTCTGCTACAGAGGCATTAAGCATGCTTCGGCAAGCTTACGGCGACGAGGCAATGGGTCGTACGCAATGTCTGGAGAGGCACGGCGCTTCAAAAACGGAAGAACGGCCCTAGAAGACAATGAGCGATCTGAAAGAACTTCTACGAGCGTCACCTACTGAAATGGAGAGAAAATTCATCAGCTTATGCATGAGGATCGTCGGGGGAGATGATGTTAAAACTTAGATAAATGAGTTATTTTTTATTAAACATAACTAGTCCGGGAACGTTTTGATACATACATACACGTATTTTATATATATAAGTGTCATAGCCAGCCACATCCTTGCTGTATTCTTGGGATATTCTTCTGTTTGGATTTCAGATAGTGACATTAGAGGGTCGAGGGTGGGTGGTATAATGGAAAGATTTCCAGCATAGGTGTTAGAATTCTGTGCGTTTAGCATATCGACAGCATGAATGGAAGTAGGTGGGCTGTGATTACGGCTAGTGAAGAGAGCGTTAATGTTGTAGGGAGCGGTATGGTGCGAGTTTAAGCTAGTGGAATCATTACCGCTGCGACTATTTGTAGTTGTGACAGAGTTGCTACAGATGCTATCCCTATAAGTGGTAAGCTGACTGAAGTCAGTATTATAACATCTATTAACTGACATGACTTACACTCTGTTGGTATTGTTGTGTCGGTTGAGATAGTAATGATAGGAGGAATCTTAATGCTATAATTATTATTGTTGTTTTTCCTACTGCGATTTTTATTGGGAGCGGTGCTGCTATGGGTATTATTACTATTCCGAGACATGGAAATCTGTGTCTTATTCAGGCTAGCTATAATTGTATCTAGATTGGGGAGTGTTGAGTAGGAAACCCTAACGTTTCTACGGGAGAATAAACGATAATGTGTGAGGGGAGAGTTGCGCTTTAGTATACTAAATCATTTTCTACTTGCATTAGTATCTATTATGAAATTGAAGGGAGGTTATACCATATTACGCCATGTTTCTTCCTGTTTTTATCTTGGTGTACGCTATGCTTCCTATCCCCATATTTAGATTGGGGCTTGAGTGAAGAAGTTTTGTTTTTATTTTTATCTACATTTTTATCTGCGTTGTTGCCGATATGGTCGCTGTCCGTATTGGCAGCATAGTTATTAATTGCCCTGTTATCCTTACTCGTAGTGTATATTCTCCAGACGGTATTGAAAACCCGGTCAAGTTTATTATAATTACTAACAGAAAACAGCTGCCCATGGTGCCACGCAGTAGGACTAAACCCAGAACCATGTGGTTAGAACGCAAGCTTCTTATCACATAGCCACGCCTGGTTATATCTATGGTTATATGATCTTCATTATGAGGTTCTCTGGAGAAAGATGGTCACGGTTGGAACGTCTTTACTTGTAAGTTTTCTCAAAGAGCGTTGAACTGATGCTAAGCAACAACAATAATCAGACGTAATATTTTAAAGCTATACTTCAACATTACGTACTAAGTCACATGGTTACTTGCTCGCCTTCTCCTCCATGTTGACATGGTGTAAACAACCGACAAACTGACAAGGTCAGCTTCTTCGCCTTTCACTTGATTAATTGCTTCAGCAATCGAACAGAAGGAAGTTTTCACTGAAACATCCCAAGAAATCGATATTTATTTATGTATAAGAGATCAATAATATCGCCAAGCAATCAATACACTCCATTGGTGCATTTGTATGTGTAGAACACGGATACACACATATATATGCATATATTTATATACACACATGTATACGCATATATGTGTGTATATGTTTATATACGTGTATATATTTATATATACAGAGATATGTATATATGTATATGTATGTAGATAAATATGCACATGTATGTGTATGCGTGTATACACACACACATATATATATATATACACACACACATATATATGTGTGTGTATGCATATATATATATATATATATATATATATAGATAGATAGATAGATATAGATACATACGTGCATGCATACACACATACGTGCACAGATACATACATACAGACAGATAGGCATGCATGCATACATACATGCATGCATACATACATACATACATACATACATACATACATACATACATACATACATACATACATACATACATACATACATACATATATATACACCCACAGTGAGATCAAAATTTGCGAAAGTTTAGTCTAGGAAATGAAAATCAATTGAGACGAAAGCTTTGGTTATTTCATTTATAAATAATTTTATTGATTTCTGATTTAAGCAGACAGATACAGCTGGTCGTGCCTATAGGTGGATTACAAACGGTTAGGGTGATGCATCCTATTCTATCACTGACTACTGGGCTGCGTAAAATTACCCATTTCCTTTGGACAGGCAAACAATCACGAGTTCACAAAGACCCAGCTAGGTGATCCTTGAAGCATATTAGAAACAGCAACCAAATTTCTCTCAAATCACAAACCACTTAAAAAGTGTCAAGGGTATATATCATTCGACATATACCAAGATAGTTCAGATAATTATGGGTAGAATATCTTTGATAAAAGTTCTCTAATTCAGGATTGACCTGGAGCTTAGCAGTCTCATTCACGCTGGTTTCGCGGATTCCCATAACTCTCTGTAACCACCCAATTCCATTAATATAAATTCGAATTGGGAGCTTGAGTCATAGTGTATTTTCTTTTCGCTAATTACACAACTATGGATGCCACCCATATGGTTACAGTTACTCTCCTGATATGATTCCCTTTGCTCAGCATCACTGTAAGAAGCATCATTGGCTCAGTTGAGCTCTTCTGCTACATCTTCACAATCCGCCATGCTGCAGTCCCATGACTTTGCTGTGTCCCTGGCAGGGTGGCTGAACTGGTGCTATGCCTTGCCAAAGGGAAGGCCGTAATGATGCAGGGCACGCCGTGAGGTATTTTCAAAATACTCGCATATCCTGCAAAGCAATAACACATGGACAAATCCAGCTAACATTTAATCAGAGAAAACCCAAGAGGAGAAATTGTATCATATCGACGGAAGAATGGAAATCCAATGCGAGAACAGATGTTGTTGTTATTGTTGCTGCTACTGCTACTGTTGTGTTGTTGATGTTACTATTACTGCCGCTGTCTTTGTTATTTAATCTCAGGTATAGAATTTCCAAACATTTATTTAATGCAGGTATTCGACCCAACAGTGACATTTAACCTTTATTTAGACATTAATCATGCAGACTTACTATTCTAATATGTTTAATTTTATTTTCTAAAGACAGTATGATGTGATATGTTAAGTTTGGCAGGTCACTCGGTGATGTAATGGGTGACGGCATTGGTTCGTTAAGGAAACTGAGGTAAACATGTGTAGATTAATACCTACGCAGAGGGGGATTTTAACATTCAGATCTTTTCTGTGGGCGGTAGGGTTGAATGAAGTACTTTGGGTGTGAGAAACTATATATATATAGAAGTTACAGCCCGATATGTTATCTATAATCGTAAAACTTAAGAGTAATTCAAATTCAATATTTTCTTGAAACAATAAATTTCTATAGAGATTTAAATTCCAATCGATGAAAAGTTTTTGTTGTGCACTCCACTATCGTTATTTGATTGCTGTTATTCTGTGCGTCTGTGTGTAAAGATTAGTTGTGTTTTTGGAAGGTTGCTTTATTTTTACCCTTAACTTAGAAATGGAGAAAGACAGAGTGCTAGATATAAAAAAAATAAGTCATTTGGATCGAGAAATATTGCAGAAAAACGTGAATTTCTTTGAGCAGGAATGTGTCTTATGCGGATTGTGATGAGCCCGAGTGACGAAATCTGTGATGAGCCCGAGTGATGCTGATGATCTAGAGTCGGGTCTGATACATGTTCGACCTCTGAAATCTACAAGTTTTTTTTCATTCTCTCTCTATTTTCTCTTATTCCTTTCTGTTCAAAAGCGTAGGCTCGAAACGTAAAAGACTTTTTCCCGAGCCTCCAAAATAATACACTTGTTTCTTGTTCATAAACCTGTCTTCATATCTGTTTTTCTATACATTTTAAGCATACATATATATATATATATATATATATATATATATATATATATATATATTCATATAAATGCACACACACATATTTATATACATACACACACACATATATATATATATATATAATATATATTCATATAAATGCACACACATATTTATATACATACACACACACACACACACACACAACACACACACACACATATATATATATAATATATATATATATATATATATATATATACTACAAAATTAGAGAATGGAGAAATATACTTAAATCAGTAAAACATCAACTATCCGATGATACTCAATCCATACTTTAATACACCATTACATATGAGTAAATCCCATGGTGGGTTGAATTTTCAACCCCTATCTCATTATATATATATATATATATATATATATATATCACGTGATCGACCAGATCGCTGGTCACAATGCGTTCGCATTGTTTTAGCCTTCGAACGACGCCACCCCGCTGGCTAAGCGAGCAGGCCAACAGAAGAAAGTGGGAGAAAGAGGGGTGAAAGAGTACAGCAGGGATCACCACCCCCTGCCGGAGCCTCGTGGAGCTTTCAGGTGTTTTCGCTCAATAAACACACACAACGCCCGGTCTGGGAATCGAAACCGCGATCCTCCGACTGCGAGTACGCTGCCCTAACCACTGGGCCATTGCGCCTCCACACACACACACACACACACACACACATATATATATATGTGCGTGTGTGTGTGTGTGTGGAGGCGCAATGGCCCAGACCGGAGTAAACACATAAATGTGAAACAAGGTGGAAAAAAAGAGTACTCAAATACCAGTGGTAGAGTAATATGCTTTATTTAAAGCAGCAGAAAATTCAACAAAATCTGTTACTCTGAGTTTCTCGTTGCCGTTCATCAGACAGTTTTTGTTAGAATGGAACCGATATATCAATTCAATCCAGACTCTTACAAACGCTACACCTTTAAAAAATGGACTTGTTTGATTGGCCCTTTAGAAATAACGGTCAATCTTCGAGCGATAAACAAAAAAATGAGCTCAAAAATATATATGTATATATATATATAAAAAAATTATAAAAATTATAAAAATTATAAAAATTATAAAATTCGAGGAAAAAACCTTACATTGAATAAAATACATATTGACGTTAATGAAGGAAATATAATTAATGCATAGAAATTAAAACGCATTATAAATATTACACTGCAATACATATTCATATTAAAGTGTACATATATATATTAACATACACAGAAGGATGCGTGCAAACGCCATACATATACAGACGTATAAATATAAATCTAAAATATACACACAAATGCATGCATACATATGTGTACGCAATCTATCTCGCACGCAAGTTAAAATCATCGATGCTAATGTAGCGTTTCTTATTTACGGAGCAAAGCTTATGTGAGGGGGACGTAAAGTTGTATGCACCAGTATCAGTTAGAGAATAAAACGAAAGAAAGGAAGAGAGAGAAAAAGGAACGAAGAAGGGGGAAGGAAAAAAGTAAAAGGAGGGGTGGGGGAAAAAAACGAAATAAGAAAAATTATGTATACATATATATATATATATATATATATATATACATATATACATACATACACACACACACACACATATATATATATACACACACACACACACACATATATATATATATATATGCATAAATACATACGTATATGTACATACTTACATTTATACGTATATATATAAGCATAGGTGGGCACAGGACGTCATGAAACATGTACAACAAAAAAGTATGAAGCACGATTAAATGGAACACGAACTATTCTTTCGAACAACGAAAGACACAAACAACATAAAGAACGACCATTCATCAGTTCTTGGCTGTTTTTTAGTCTCGTATATCGAGCATTTAACAACAATATATGCTTTCGATAAAACAGTTGCTCCCGCAAAGCAAATTAAATAAAATATGGGATTTTTCGAACGCAATGCATCCTCTTCCAAGTAAGTTTTATCATATATATCATTTATATGTGATCGTATATTTAAATATATACATATATATATATGCTTATACATATGCATTTACACACACATATATATATATACATACGTACATACATACATACATAAATATATATATATATATATATATTTCATTTATACACACACGCATACGTACGCGCCCACACGCACACACACATGTATGTATGTATGTATGTATGTACCTATAGACATATATATATATATAAGTAAGAGAAAGAGTTGAATGAGAGCGATGTTTTGGATGCCTGGTCAATTGTTACTTCATAAAAGCGGGAATGTAGTAATAACGCTTGAAATAAGTGTGAAAGGGCAAAACACATCATTAATTAATTAATTATGTCGGCGATTGAAGATCTGCCGAAGGAATGGGTGGGTTTCCTTTAGCTGTAGTCTAGACTTTGTGTGTGTGTGCGCCCGCGCGAATGCGCGTTCAAGTGGAAGTTACCTCGTCCTAGATATGTAAGCAATACCACTGTATTGTTACTCAAATATACAATCCTGTAGAGTCAACAGTTATTCAACGTTGACGTATTGTGTGGTTCTAGGGTAGAAGTGTTGCCTTTGGCTTGTAGCTTTACCTAATACATATGTGTAGGTGTGTATATGTGCGAGTATGTGTGTGTCAGAGAGAATTGTATACAAAGAGAGATGTTAGAGAAAGATATGAAAAAAATAAATGAGACAGAGAGGGAGATGATGCCAAACATATGAAAAAGAAAGAGGAACAAGACTGACAGAGAGGCAGACAGCAAAATTAAGTACAAAGTGAGGAAGAAGCCAGCCAGAACAGCATGTGGAAAGTGAATGGTACAAGATATTGCTATAACAATATGGTGGTTTACTATTTCCCACTTGCTTCTATTTCCCTCCATTTATTTAGCTATTGACCCATGTCAGCTTGTTTAGGTTAGCTTCATTGAACCATGACAGGCTAACTTGCTGAACACGCATATACAGTGTTAGCTGTAGGAATGTATTACATCTTGGTTAGATATTATGTCACAATTGATTTCCTTTCAGTATTTTCTGTTTAGAGGTTCAAAGGAAATAGTTTTCTTAGTCTATCGTCTTGCTGTATAAGCCTCAGAGAGAAATAAGGATATATACATGCACACACACACACACACACATATATATATATATATATATATATACACATATATATATACAGACACACATATATATGCTTGTATATATACATATATACATACATATATATACATGCATACATAGATAGATAGATAGATAGATAGATAGATAGATAGATAGATAGATAGATAGATAGATAGATATATGTATATATATATATATATATATATATATATATATATAAAATGATACCGGTTGTAAGAATGGATATTCTTATTCCTTAGACGGATATTCCAACTGCTAACTGTCTACCTTTATACATATACATATATATATATATATATATATATATATATATATATATATATATACTCAGAATTAATGACGTGTTAACTGTATATCGTTTCGTTACTAAGGAGCATATCTATAGGTTCTGTTTTTTGTTTTTTTTTACACTGTTATGATTATTGGAAAACACATCGTCGCTTCATGTCTGCGAACAGAAAAAGGCAGAACAGTAGCACATGAGTTTCGATTTTTTGTAAGAGCTCTCGTCAACAGCTGCGCATAAATTCATTAGAATTTCAAGTAAACTGATTAAAATAATTTCAATATTTAGACCTTTTGTAATAGCGAGATTAAACATTAGAAATATATCAATGGTTTCATGAAAACATTTGCGCAAATGTTCAGTCGTAGTTTGAATATTTCAAATGATTCTCTGAAGCAGCTCGTTTCCAGTAATGAAAATTTCATCTCAAGTTTTTGCCTTATTTTGTGTTCTAACATCGGATGGACATATTTTACATCCATACAAAACAATTCATGACATTATTAGTGATTATGATATAACAATGAAATAAGAAAATTTTCATTTATTTCGAGATTTAAGCAGTAAAAATCTATTTGACGAGAATTTCAAATCTACAAAGATAATCTACTCTATAGTGAATACACACAAACACGCGCGCGCACACACGCACACACACAAACACACACAAAGCACACACACACACACACCAAACACACACACACACACACACACACACACACACACACACACACACACACACACACATGATTATTCGTTATTTTGCATAGTTCAGCGGATGAAATAACGACAAGGGCCACGAGTTCAGCTCGTGAAAATTTCCAAATTATTTAGATCTACCACTCGAAAATATTTTCAATACAAATTCAATTATTCTGGCTATACAAGTTTATATCAAAATAATGGGAGGTATGTCACGCTGATGCATTCTTTTATTACTTTTCAACTTATTTTTTAAAGATGGCGTCATTTTTGACATCTATGGTTTACTACCATATGTATATAATTAATATGTATTAGTACATATGTGTGTATGTGCGTGTGTATGTGTGTACGTGTTTGTGTGTATCTGCGTGTGTATATTTATGAAGATAGATCGACAGTTAGATTAACAGACAGACAGACAAACAGACAGATAGATAGATAGATATTTAGACAGATAACATTAAATTAGGAATCCTCTGGTGTGAATTGCAATTTAGGGAAAAGTATTGAATACTGAATTGAACGGAATAAGAACTATCTTTGTATCTCCATCTCTATTGTCTCCCTTTCTCCCTCTCCCTCTCCCTCTGGCTCTCTCTCTTTCTCCCTCTCACTCTCTCTCTCTGTTCCTCTCTCTCTCTCTCTCTCTCTCTCTCTCTCTCTCACACACACACACACACACACATACTTATTCTGACACTCTTTCTCTGATATTCTCACTTTTACTATTTTACTATTTAAATAGCATCCATTCGACCGTTTTCTCGGGCTACCCTTTCCGTTCTTTCTCTCTCCTTTTCCTTTCTGCATTCCTTCCTTCGATTTTTGGCGATTTCTCTCTCTTCTCTCCGTTCCTGTCCAGTCTCTCTCTTTCCCTGCCTCGCTCACTTTTTCTCATTAGTTCGCTCTCCTCATTAGTTTTCTATGCATTTCTCTCCATCATTTTCTCTTTTTTCTTAATCTTTCTCGTTCATTCCTATTCTCACCTTTCCCTGCCTCTGAATTTCTCTCAATATCTATATATATGCATGTGTATGTATATACATGTAGTTGTTTACACACCTGTCTTCGTCTCTTGTTTTTTTGTAAATTTTCACTATATACATGTATGTATTTATGTATGTATGTATGTATATATGTATGTGTTTATGTATGTATGTATGTATGTTTGTATGTATGTATGTATGAATGAATAAGGGCGCATGGCCTAGAGGTTAGATGACACTCAAGATCGCGAGATATTGGTTCCAATTCCTGGACAGGATGGTGCTTTGTTTTCTTGAGCAACGCGCTTCATCTCACAATACTCTGCGATCACTTCGAAACCTGATGCGTGGAACACCGTGCGCTCGTTTAGGCAACGTCGATATGATAGAGGGAATGTGCTATTGTGTACATCACATACATTTGATCACAATAAACAAGTCATTTGTGCAGGTTTATTTAGCATGATATTGCAGAACCGCCTTTGTCGGACGACAAGAAACTACCATCATGTATGTATATATAACGATGGCAAGATGACTGAACTGCCAGCATGAGAGCATTGGTGTATACACACATACACACACACACACATCCATATATATATATATACATACACACATACACACACATACATACACACATATATATACATATACACATGCACTTACGGGTTAGCTCTTGTTTATTTGATATGTCAAGTCGTTTTTATAAAATTTCTGATTTGGGGAAAGCTAAACGTTTTTACCAATGTTTTCCATCCTTCTAAGTTTTAGGCCTTTTGTTAATCACTTCAACCCAGTCCACATCCCAATATCTTCGAATCAGTTTTCTCTTAGTCGCCTGCTTTTACTTGCAATTTTCGTAAACACAATCGTATTTGCAAGTCACTCAGCATTCCTCATCTGTGATCCAAACCATTGCATTTTTCATCTTACTGTTTCCACAACTAATTCATCAGCTTGATCTAAAAATGATTGGTTGGTCAAGAAGCCCTTTCAAATAAGGCCAAGAAATATGTGAAAACATCTCAAGGAATACTGACAATTTCATGTCCATGTTTGAACATGAAATATAGCCAAATTTTATATCCATGCAAAACATTCGATGACAACATTAGTGATCAACATATATCAATAAAATTAGAAATCGTCTCCACTTCGAGATGGAAGCTGCAAAAATCAATTCGCTCAAAATTTCAAATTTGCAAAACTACTTTATTCTCGATTGAATTCACTCACTCACGCACAATCACAAACACACACACACACACACACACACACACATACTTACACATACATATTCTTTTATTCTTTTACTTGTTTCAATCATTTGACTACGGCCATGCTGGAGCATCACCTTTAGTCGAACAAATCGACCCCAGGGCTTATTCTATCGCTCTCTTTTACCGAACTTCTAAGTTACGATGACGTAAACGCATCAACATCGGTATCAAGCGATGGGTGGAGGGCAAACACAGACATACAAATACATGCTTATATATATATATTATAAATTAATATGTTCCCAATATCGTGTTGATATTTGCCGTGCAGTTCGACAAATTATATTTTTGACGTACTCTACTGAAGATTCGAAGATATTATGTAAGTAAAATTGCATAATTTATTAACGATGAAACAATTGTATAGGGTTAATCTATATTTTCGTTATTTTTCATTTGTCCTGCTCGCTTACGTTCTTGGTGTGTTGAATTATTTCTTGAGAACAATTCTTAGTGGTGGATTCCCTTTGCGGATCTATATCTAGCGTAAGAGCGTCCACATAGTGGATTCTCTCTTATAGTTGTGTATATATATAAGCATGTATTATGCTTATATATATATAAGCATGTATTATGTTGGCGATTTTTTTCCTGTCTTCCTTTCTCTGGATCTTTCCCTCTCCTATGTTTCCGACGAAGAGCTCCGCTCGAAACGTTAAACCCTCCTTCCTTCCTTCTTTCCTGAGCGTCCAATAACACAATATTTGTTTCACGTCCTCGCGTTGTTGTGTCTTTTTGTGCTTTCTTGTTTAGATTAACTTTATATATATATATATATATATATATATATAATATATATATATATATACACGATGGACTGCTTTCAGTTTCCATTCAGCAAATCCACTCACAAGGCTCTGATCGGCCCGAGGCTATAGTAGAAGACACTTGCCTAAGTTGCCATGCAGTGGGACTGAACCCGGAACCATGTAGTTGGGAAGCAAGCTTCTTACCACACTGTCACACCTCCGCCTTTGTATATTTTTAATAATTAATTATTTCGCGTAGTTCAATGGTTCAAGTAACGAAAAGGGCCACGAGTTTGGCATTATTTAGAATGGAAGTTTCCAAATTCTTTAGGTTCAGTCATTGAAACTATTTTCTATACAAATCTAATTATTCTTAGTGTACAAATCTATATCAAAGTAATGGAAAGTATGTCACACTGAGGTATTTATCTATTACATTTCTTTCTTTGTGACATTCTGATTCTTCTTTTGTCCCTCACATGCTTTTATTCTCTTAATATTTTCCTACCTTTCTTTCTAAAGTCCTTTCTCTCTCTCTCTATCTCTCTCACACACACACACACTCTCTCTCTCTCTACCTCCCCCTCTCTCTCTATCTTTTTACAGACACACACATACCCTGTTTTGATCAATAAATATCCGGACTGTTGCCATTGTAACGAGGTTAAAGCGCGTAGAGTGAAGCTGCTTGGCACAGATTGACCTTGAACTCCGTTGTGTATGCAGACTAAATAATATATCTAAGACTTCAAACATTTTGTCACCCCCATATTTCAAGAATTCTGCAGACTTATTGTTATTCAGCTTATTCACTTGGTTCAAATGTCATCTCTTCTATAACTGGATGGTCTATTCAAAAGTGCAGAAAAATGTTCTACTCAGCGCTTATAAATAGAAGCGGTGTCAGTTAGAAGCAAACGAGCTATCGAAGAAGATTTTGGGCTGTATAACTCCTTAACATAAGAGTACGAACCCTAGGCCTCATTTCTAGAAGCTGCTTCTTGTGCCCCTTTTGCTCTATCATTCCACCATTCCTGTTCAATTTTCCTTAGAGCAGACTGCACTTTCCTTTTCAGCTTTGTGTAAGCTTCGTTTGCGTTAGGGTTCAAGGGCCGAGAAAGGAGAGTATTGCCTAAGTTTTGTTTTTCTAAAAGTAGATCATAAATTTCTGCTGATCTATCTGAGAACTAGTCACTGGACCTACGTGATATAAATCCCATTGACGAACTTGCAGTCTGAAATACGTTTGTCTTGAAATCTTCCCATAGATTGTTTGGGTCAAGATTGATACTTTCTATAGCATCGTGGAATCTTTGTAAGTTGCTTGATAATTTAAAGTTTGCAATATTTAACTTTTTGGGTACCTTAGGACCAGACTGTCAAAAATTCTATTTTTCTACGCACCCTCTGTCCTCTCATGACCCGAACGCTAGAGACGTCTTTCATATCACGTTTTCTGATCAGAATATAATCTATGAGATGCCAGTTCTTAGATCTTGGGTACATCCAGGTGGTTTTATATTTATTTTTCTGCTTAAACAGAGCTACTCGATTTTTATTGTATTTTCCAATCCCATGTCGACCTAAAATAGGCCATAAAACACAGTCCTTTCCATCTCTTGCATTGAAATCTCCCAATATGACCAGCTTGTCAGAAATTGGTACTTTCCTCAATAATTGTGCAAGATCATCATAAAACTGTCCTACAGTTTCATCAGAATGGGGCATTGTTGGTTCACAAATACTGACAACGGTAAGAAACCTACATTTTTGTCAGTTTACTACAGCGTGACATGATCCGTTCAGATATACCACTTGGAAGCTCTACAATGGCGGATACTAATGTATTCTTAAGAGGAAACCCAGCACCAGACTCTCTATGCTGACCCTTAGGCAGGCCTCTCCAAAAATAGGTACGTTCATTTACTTGACCTTCACCAGAGAGACGAGTTTCAGAGAGCGCAACTATATCAAGGGAATATTTCTTAAGCTAACATGCAATAAGTGCAGTACACCTTTCTGGCCTCTTGCTGAAATTATCAAGAAGTATGCGCACATTCCAACACCCAAATTCAAAGGATGTTTATTTTTACTTTTTCTTGAAGATTGTTTGACCACAGTGGCAGGATGACGACCGGGCTCAGCCTGTGATATACTGGGACACCTGTCGAGCCAGACATGTTCCCCTACGGTTCTCAAGCCTTTTTTGCTATTTACTGAATCTGTTTGAGACATTTTAGAGCAAGTTACAAGTGCATTTTTAGGTTTCTGCCAACCGACCATTTCAATGATTTTACTAAGATTTGGCGTACAGGAAGTACCTGTGCAGATGAATAATTTTCAGTGGATGTAGCTTGCACTGCATTACCCCCACCTAATGGCTCAAGAAGACTTTCGCCGGTGTGACATGAAAATTGACAAAACCAAGGACTTCCAAGGCCTCAGGTTTTATTTCGGAGATTTCCTTCTCCTAGGTAGATTACCAACCAAGGTTAGAGAGCTTCTATCTGCCCATGAGGTAAGCTATCGTATTCCAGACACCATACCGACACTCAGACACTCTATAAAGTGATCAAATATCACTCCGGTGACCGACGCGCAGTAGCTCATTCATACATAAGAAAAAGGAAAGAAAAGTACTATATGGGATGTGCAAATGTAAATAAGAATTAAATATGAATAATATATATATATAAATATAAAAAGTAAAAGATAGGCAAGTGAAAAATATAAAGTAAGACTTAACTATAAATAATATACTATTTACTCCTTACTCTTTTACTTGTTTAAGTCATTTGACTGCGGCCATTTGACTGCGCCTTTAGTCGAGCAAATCGACCCCGGGACTTATTCTTTGTAAGCCCAGTATTTATTCTATCGGTCTCTTTTGCCGAACCGCTAAGTGACGGGGACGTAAACACACCGGCATCGGTTGTCAGGCAATGCTAGGGGGACAAACACATACATATATATATATATATATATATATATATATATATATACGACAGGCTTCTTTCAGTTTCCGTCTGCCAAATCCACTTACAAGGCATTGGTCGGCCCGGGGCTATAGCAGAAGACACTTGCCCAAGTTGCCACGCAGTGGGACTGAACCCGGAACCATGTGGTTGGTAAGCAAGCTACTTACCACACAGCCACTCCAGTATATAAAAGTAAAATATACATATACATATATACATATATGGAAAAAGATATATACATATTTACAGATATTTTGTTGGATGGCCGTTGACTGTTCAGGAGTTCCTCCGCCCTTTGACGGGTCTTATTTTTCATCCCGCAGGGTGTCCAACAACACCCTCCTCACCAAGCAAGCCTGGTGGGGTTGCCAGTCTAGGTTGTACTGGATTACATGTATCAGTAGCACTCAAGAGCGACCTGACATACCTATGTATAAATGAATATATATATATATATATATATATATATTATATATATATATATATATTATATATATATATATATATATATATATATATATATATACACGCGCGTATAATATCTATATGCGTGTGTCTGTGTGTGTCTGTGTGTTACATATAAATATTGGTTAGTTAATATCATTTATTTAATATATTAAGTCTTTCGGTCCCTCTCAGTCCTCGGCTTTTGTAATGTATTCTAATGACCTCAACCCAGTCCACATCTCAATATCATAGAGTTACCAATATCGAAGCTGCTTTAAGGTGGCGAGCTGGCAGAAACGTTAGCACAACGGGCGAAATGCTTAGCGGTATTTAGTCTGCTGCTACGTTCTGAGTTCAAATTTCGTCGAGATCGTCTTTGCCTTTCATCCTTTCAGGGTCAATAAATTAAGTAATAGTTGTGTACTGTGGTTGATCTAATCGACTGGCCCCCATCCCAAAATTTCGAGCATAGAGTAGAAAAGAATATCCAAGTTGCTTTCTTTTACCTTCAATTCTTCTAAACATAATCGTATATGTGAGTCACTCACATTCACAATATTCATATGACCAGTCCTTTGCATTTTTCTTCACCTTTCTCAGTTTATCTTCCCGACCAGCTCATTTATTTGCTCTAAGAATGATTGGTTGGTCAAGCAGTTTTTCAGAATGATACTGAGAATTTTGCGAAAGCATATTTGGAATATTCATGATTTTAGTTATCGTAGATTGTATTAAGCTTAGTTTATCGCGCATTGCAATGTTCTTACTAATCCAGATTTTATTCGCTTTTGTTAATTATGCTGCTGCCATTGCAAATTCGCCTCTTTATCTCGATTTCATACACTATATTTTCGTTGATTAGAGTCACCAAATGAAATAAAGTGTCCACTTATACTATCTGAATATCATTGAATTAAACTCCAATTTTAATTTCATTGCTTGTTCGGCGTGTTCATCCCCTGTCACCATGACCTGAATTTCTTTTTTACAGTTGATTTCCGTACCATATTTACTTAAACCAAGATCTAGTGTACTCGTGTTATCAGATATAATTTGCCTTTAGAACCTTAAAATAAAACTAGGAACCAACCTTATATGAGCCAAATATCCCGATACAAGGACCTTAACTTCCTACAAATATTTTATAAACCTCACAACAAACCATGCACCAAATATGCTATTCAGTAAATACTTACAGCAATACAGAAACGTGTAAGAAATTTCAGCTCTGATGAAGCAACTTTTCAAGGGGGCTTTGACTTAGTAAGATCAGGGACTCATGGCAAAAATGTTAATAGCATATATCTGACCCAAAAAACATCAACAAATAGAGTAATGCGAGAAATGTGATCTGATTCAATCGATAAACCACACCACAGCAAAACAGTCATATTCATTTGCAGAATTAGTATGAAATTTCAGTATTTGGGGGTGATAGGATAGATCATCGGTAAGGTCACACATTATGACACACTAACTTCTTCTTCAAAAAAAAAAAACTGACAAAATCAGTGGAAGATCGCCCCGTCAAAAAGGGTTTTATCCATTTCAGTCGATCAATACGTACACGCATGCACATACATGTATACATGCATAGGTAATTTACATGCATGCATTTATATATATATATATATATATATATATATATATATATATATATATTTATACAAAATAAATGTTTAAGTGAAATTTATACACAGTAAATGTTTAATTAAAAATACAGAAAAGGCCAAAGTTTTCAGTTAAAGTGATATACATTTTGCAACTACTGTCTGTAAGTGGTAAAATTAAAATATTTAAGAATCTTCTGAACACCTATCATCATTGTTCATATCCAAATTCTAGCGATTTGAAACAAATTTCTTCTTATTGAAACACACACACACACACCACACACACACACACACACACGCACACGCACACACACACACATGCACGCACGCACGCACACACACACACACACACACACACACATATATAGTGTAGGTATCAGTTAGAAGAGTTTAAAACCTCTAAGGGATAATTAAATCCAAAGGTGCTCCTGGTGATTACCTCAGCAGGTACAGTCCTTTGTAAAGTTGTACGGAGGTAGTTCGGTGGGTAAACCGAGGCTTAGATTATATACGAGAAGAAAATGGATGTAAATAGCAAGGAGAAATTCGTCGTTTTCGCTGGTATGTGTTTAATTTTATTAATTAACAAAGAAGAAGGTAGCATTTACTAAATTGAAACGATCGTAAATGCTACCTTCTTCTTTGTTAATTAATAAAATTAAAGACATCAGCGAAAACGATGAATCTCTCCTTGTCATTTACATCCATTTTCTTCTCGTATATATATACATACATACATACATACATACATACATACATACATACATATATATATATATATATATATATATATATATATATGTATATAAATTATTTATTAGGGAATAAAAATGCCAGCGTCACAGGGATTCAAATAAAATTAATTATTCTCGAGAAGGAAATATGTTTTTTTAGAGATAGAAGTCCCCATACAAAACATCAAATCCTAATATATATCACATCATATAATAGAATTTTATTTTAATACTTACTAATCATTTCTAAATTTCTCTGCTACACGTGTTTCTTGAGGTTCGTTTTACCGTTCCTTAAACACGCAGTCTTTTACAGGAACATTTCTTAAACGCTACCCCAATACATATATATATGGAGTGGGTCTTGGGTACATCTATATATATACAGGGTTGGCCAAAAGTCCCTCGACAGTAAATCGAAATTCCATAAATACTTAATATTCAGTTTTATTTATTCATTTAGAAAAATGTGTCGCTCAAGAAGGACCAGCCAGTTTGAACAATTTTCATGATGCTTTATATTTAGACACTTTTATTAAATTTATTCAGTTGTTAAACATAAATATATCTTGGAAATAAATTTATTGTCAGGTGACTTTTGGCCAACCCTGTATATGTTTATATGTGTGTGTGTGTGTGTGCATATATAATACACACACACATATATATATATATATATATATATATATATATATATATATATATATATATATATATATATATATATATATATATAGGGGTAAAATATGAAAAATCAACGAAAATGCATACTGCAAATAGAAAAAGGCTATTTATGACAGGTAGTGACAAATATATACATTTAGATTGACTGAGGTAGTAATACGAGTCATAAAGGTCATTATTATGAGATGATTATAAGATGATAATAAAGTAAGAGAACAAAACGAACCAATGGTTTATGCGAAGGTTATTCATTTTACCCTTACATTTCCACGTGTATTTTATATTTTCTTTTCGTAACATATTTCTACTATATATATATATATATATATATATATATATATATATATATATATATATATGTATGTATATATGTATGTATGCATGTATGTATACATGCACATCTACGCGTGCATACGCATCTTACAAGCATATACATATGTGTGAAGAGAGAGAGAGAGAGAGAGAGGGAGAGAAAGAGATATAGAAAAAAGAGAGACAGACAGACAGACCACGATAAAAAAGGGATATTGAAAGGAGACCGATTCTGCAGCAAAGTATTATTAAAAAGAAAAGGAAACAAATAAGGTTTATTGAAATAATTGAGAACATTTCTTTTGGACAAACAGAAATACCTTTTTGTTCTCTATTTGTCACTTCTGTCTTATTAAATAAAAAGTAGAAAAATTAATCAATAATTCTTTGCGTGTGATTGGAATGGCTTTTATGGAGACAACAAATGTCCAAGTGTCCGACTGTTCAATGAGCACTGAGATCATTC
>NC_043000.1:77968556-77976056 GCF_006345805.1 Octopus sinensis
TTACGATGAGTTAGGCCTAACGATAACACGAGTCGTCTCACACTGTGTCCAACAAACCCTCTACACCCGACTTCAACTAGGAAATGCTCCACTTTCCAGCCTGCGTCTTCACATTCCTCGAGGAGGTTTACATAACGTTCAATCTTCATGAGGAACCGTTAACTCGACTAGATTCACAACTTATTTTCTTTCACACCACATTAAAATGTCCGTGTTTTTCGTAACTGGAATGGGAAAGAGTCGTTCCACTTTTCATCGCTCACAGGAAGTTTGTTGTTCTTCTGTTTCAAGAAGATCCGCTGTCCTGAGCGCACGGAGGTAATGAAGTCTCTAATTGGCACTGTCAACGTTTCTTTTTTCACTGTTGTTGAGATCAATTTAGTTCTTTATAGCATTGAAGATAACCTTAAGGACCAGGTTGTGTCTCCATGAATACCTGTTCAATGCTAGCGAACAGTTGGAAAGAATATGTTTCAATGTTCCGACCTTTCCGCATTTGCATTTATCATTCTTTGAGACGTTCCATCTTACTAGATCTGCAGGTGATGACAAGACATCATAGGATGAACGAATCAGAAACCTTAGCTGAGATGTGGACCACCTCCATACCTCATTCCAACTTATTTTCCTCTCAACAACATATTCCTCCCATCTCGTCATCTGTACTTGTTGAATGCATTGGATAAAATGAAGTTCACTTCTCTCTGCTTCCCTCTGCTATCAACAGATCTGCGTTAGCTCATAATTGCAAACTGTCTGAACCGATCTGCGCTAACAGCAAGTCCCTTCCGATGAATTTGCGTTGCACTCACCATATATCGGTGTGTAAGAGAAGCCAGGATGTCACCAGGCTCTGCTCCTGCTTTCTATTTCCTGGCTGTTTTCACATCTAGTGGATTACGCCTGATTTCCATGTTCTTTAACTCTCTCAGCATCATCACCGTTCGTACCTTCCCCAGTCTATATATTGCAACTATTGACGCCAGTGGTAATTGCAACTAGCCTCTTTTACAATAAAGAGCTGAACTGTTCAATATCCGAGGTAAGCCTAGCCACTCGCTGATGAACACATTACATTTTTGTTCAATGATTTGAACTCGTGACAATGCTACCTCGTAAATTAAAAGTGGCCACGAAAGTCACGGATACAAGCCACACTGTAAGCACCAAATTTTATACATTATTTACATTCGACGGATATTTGTCCTCATCTTGTTTGTTGTTAACACAACATTTCGAATGATATACCCTCCAGCCTTCTTCAGGTGTCTAGGAGAAATTTCGAACCTGGATTCTCATTCCTAAAGGTATTTTTCGATGTTATTATTATTATTATTGTTCATGTTAGTGCTTGGAATTGAACTGGGAATCTTGGGGTTAGTAGCCCACGCTCTTAACCACTACGCCATATGACCGTGGAGTGAATTTTAGGGCTTATAAATCTAATATTTTCCTATCTTTCCTTAATATCGGTTCCCATATGCTGTTCATATCTGTACTCGGTCTGTTTAGAAAGTTGTGCCCTAAAATATGTGCTGCTTCTTTTAGTTTTCGTATTTTCCAGTGTTCTCTGTCTATTATTTTAACTTCATCCCACAGGGGGAGGTGGTCTCCATTTTACCATACATGATCAGCTATACCCGATTTATTAATATCTCCCCGTGTCATAGCTTTGCGATGTTCTTCTACCCTTATTTTGAGGGAGCGGCATGTTTCGCTTTTGTATAACCTCCAACAGCTGCATGGGATTGAGTACACGCAGTTCTTGGTCATATTCTCTTCTATTAGTGGTTTTACTCGGAGATATTTGCGAAGTGTTGTATTACTTTTTAATACTGTCCTGATGTCATATGGGCCGCATATCTTTTGTATCTTTTCGGAGAGGCCTTTCACATAGGGTAGACAGACAGTGGACAGTTTTTTGGCTTCATCCTCTCTCTTCTTGTTATTGGAGTGGATAGTATACTTTTGGATCGTTATTGAGTTTGATCATTTCTTCGTGGTGTGTATTACGATCGCTACTTATATTCTTTGCTCAATGTTTTAGACACTGTGTGGATGGTGGGAATTGAAATTCAGGTATCATCCAGTAAAGGTCGGCTTGCGGTATACGGATGTCCTGAATCCATACTTGATGCGTGCTATTAATACGTCCAGGAATGCCAGCTGATTGTCTTTTTCCTTTTTCCATTTTGAACTATGTGGGTGGCTTTATTGAGTTCACATGATCCAACAGCCCTTGGACATCTTCCTAGTGTGGCCAGAGTATAAAGGTGTCATCAACATATCTTAGTCATAGTGTTGGTTTTAGTGGTGTTGATCCTAAAGCCAAATTCTCAAAGTATTCCATGTATATATTGACTATTGCTGGTGAAAATGGCGAGCCCATAACTAAATCCTCCTCTTGTCGATATATTTCCCCCAAGACACCTGAAGAAAGCTGGAGGGTATATCAGCCGAAACGTTGTTTTAACAACAAACAAGATGAGGACAAATATCCGTCGAATGTAAATAATGTAAATAATGTACATAATTCCTCATCTCTTAAATATAGAACCAAATTATTTACGTGGTAATTTTGAGTTATCGCTCGCTGATAATCAACCTCGGCTTGTTTCATAATTTCTATTCCGCGACTCCTATCTGACAATGTTCCAGTATATACTCACCCCAAGCTCTTGGTGGGTTCTTCTTTGCTGGAATGCTTTCTTCAGCTATTCGAAACCTAATTTCCTTCTGCACTCCCTTAACAAATGTCAGACTATGCGACGCGACTTTTTGCTCTAAACCGCATTCTTGACCTCCTCCCAAGCTCATCTAGAGGACTCTGCATGATTTACTTGTCTGTTGACGTAAGTGTCACGTCATCCATGAAGGCTTCTTAGGCGATTGTACATGGGCGATTTGTTCCGAAAAATCTACTGCTTTCAAAATCCTCTCCGTGACCAAGATATTGTGCAGCCAGCAGCAATGCCAGTCTCCAATCGGTGCCAATCTGCTGTAAAATCTCCAGCTGTAAACCTCATCTCGAAACTGTCATAATATAGCCTCATTAATTTGGTTACTTTGTCTGGAATGTGGAAGTGGCCCATGGCTCTCATAAGTAATTCGTGTGGCACTGAACCATATACATTAGCTAGGTCAAGCTAAATCACGTTCAGACTTCTCTTGTTCTGTTTAGCATCCTGGATCGCTTTCCAAATCGAAAAACAATGTTCAACGCATCCAGGGATCCCAGGGATTCCCGCCTTTTGAACAGATTCATCAACATATCCATTACTCTGTAAACATATCACTGTTCTCCTCGAGAGAATTCCCATAAAGATCTTGCCTTCCACATTCAATTAGGATATCGGTCTAAACTGTTTTAGTCTCGGTATTGGCCTCCTTCGGCAGGTGTATGCCTTCTGCCTTACACTAATCCTCTACTAGAGTCTCTTCGTGCCACACCTGTCGGAGTAGGATAAAGAGCTTCTTTCGCGGACGATTGCAATATTTGTATACTTTATACGAGACGTCATCACATCCTGGGGCACTCTTTACTCTAGCTTTTCTCACAAAATCACTCACCTCTTTCTCCCTGATGTTCCCAATTTCAAATTCGATATCAGGTTCTAAGAGATGCTTTAACCCATTTAGAGGTGGAGGTGGCTGGTTACGATGCGGATCGCTGGAGGTTTCTTTGATATGAGCGTCCAATTCTTCTTTCGTGCACGATAAAGTGCCACTCTTCGGTTCAGTGAACAGTTCCTTGAAACTCCGTACGGGTCCTTCAGAAACTGACACCGAGTCCTTTTACTTTCTTTTAGTAGCTCATATCGCCGGATATGTCGTTGCACATAACGGCATTTTCTTTTCAAATCGTCGTACAGCATCGCGGGCCAGGCTTTCCGTCTTCTACAGCACATTTCCATCACTTTCTGAGGTTGGTCTTTTCCTTCCTTAATTGCTTCATTTTCCTGATCCCCCTACTTGGTCCACACTTTCCTTTAGCTAATCGGATACGATCTTTCGCTCCAAATAATTCCTTTCCTGTATCGTATATTGAGCTTGTTAATTTTCCCAGTTCCTCCACTGTAGAGCCTGTCATTTTATAAAGAGCTCGACATACCTTGTTTTCAAACTCTTTATATTTTCCTTTCTTATTAGCAGCAAGCCACAGAACGCTCGGTTTCCTCGGAGTACTATCTGATGCACCAGTTTCATAACCTGCAGTTTCCTGTTGGGAGGAGGTCTTTGCAGTAGCATTTATCGATCCGCTGTGGTTTGAGTCCTGGGATGATTTGCCACGTGTTTTACGATCAGATGATCCCCACTGCTCTGTCCTCTTCTTACAAGTCTTTCCTTGATGTATTTTCAAGCTTCTCTCCGTTGCAAAGGTCATACAGCACAGCTTGCATCCAAAGTTGTTTGCACTTCGTTCGCTGTTCAAGGTCATTTCCGTGTTAACTGGGTTTGACTGATTCTCGGCTCCCCACTCTCGGTCAATTATAGAGCTGTCATTCTCATTGAGAGCTTGCTGATACAGATTGATAAGATATCATCGGGTTAGCTGTTTGTACCAATACCCAAAAGTCAAGTCTCTTCCAGGTGCTTTTCCATCCTGAGGTTTCTGGATCACGGTTACAAGGGTATCACCATCAATACTGTAAGCCTTTGGTGTAATGCGGGGCAATAACTTCTTCGGATTTCTTCCGGTCACAGAGCATCTTGGTTAAACTCCTCTTCACTCCAGATTTTACCCCAGAAAGAGTCTATGTCTTCTCGAGTAGGAGCTTCTGTGATGTTCACCGCTTCTCCTTTTATGCCTCTGTATACTGCTGCCTGGTTCCTGTTAATGTTTTGTATGTATGTATGTTATGTATGTTATGTATGTATGTAATGTATGTATATATGTATGTATGTATGTATGTATGTTTGTAAGTATGTATGTAGTTGAATGTCCAAACATGCTCATATATACTTAAAGGATAAACTTCTGGAAAGTTTTACAGATTTTTACAGTTTTAGTGATGGATTGGATCTGTAGTCTTCGAATTAGCTTTCTCCATCTAGATTTTGAGAAACCTAATTCCTCAAGATTGGTATTTAGGCAATGTGTTACATATCTCATTGTCCCAGTAATTACAGGTATAAACTTGAACTTGTAATCTGGATAGAGTAGCTGTAGATTCCCCAATAATTCAGTGTATTTTTTTTTTCACTGATCTTTAGTTTTATGCTAACAGCCGCAGGGCAGCTGATTTACACAACTGTATATAGCTTCTCTTCTCTATCTCAAATTATTATGTCAAATCTATTGTTTACATTTTATTGAGGTTTTCACTGGGACATTTCACCAGTATTCCTTTTTATTATGAGTGGTTATGGTTTCTTATTTCTTTGACCGCGGGGTTATCCTTCCAACGGATCTCGTTATAGTGTATGTATGTGTGTATGTATGTATGTATGTATGTATGTATGTATGTATGTATGTAATGTATGTATATATGTATGTATGTATGTATGTATGTTTGTAAGTATGTATGTAGTTGAATGTCCAAACATGCTCATATATACTTAAAGGATAAACTTCTGGAAAGTTTTACAGATTTTTACAGTTTTAGTGATGGATTGGATCTGTAGTCTTCGAATTAGCTTTCTCCATCTAGATTTTGAGAAACCTAATTCCTCAAGATTGGTATTTAGGCAATGTGTTACATATCTCATTGTCCCAGTAATTACAGGTATAAACTTGAACTTGTAATCTGGATAGAGTAGCTGTAGATTCCCCAATAATTCAGTGTATTTTTTTTTTCACTGATCTTTAGTTTTATGCTAACAGCCGCAGGGCAGCTGATTTACACAACTGTATATAGCTTCTCTTCTCTATCTCAAATTATTATGTCAAATCTATTGTTTACATTTTATTGAGGTTTTCACTGGGACATTTCACCAGTATTCCTTTTTATTATGAGTGGTTATGGTTTCTTATTTCTTTGACCGCGGGGTTATCCTTCCAACGGATCTCGTTATAGTGTATGTATGTGTGTATGTATGTATGTATGTATTATGTATGTATGTATGTATGTATGTATGTAATTCGACAGGAGGACTTAAACGACATTCAAAGGTACATGAAGCCCAGTCACAACTACAGCCGGCTATTACCAGTAAAGAAATTTTGTACAAGACATTGTAGATCTTTAGCTGGGCTAAAAAGTGACATTCGATCACAGCACCAGTAACAGTTAAGCTTCGTGCAATGGCCATACTCGATAACGAGGGGGCAGCCATAATGTATGTATGTATGTATGTATGTGTGTGTGTGTGTGTGTATTATACAACAGGGTTATTTCAGTATCCATCCACCAAGTTCATTTACAAGGCTTTGGTTGGTCTGTGGCCAAATAGAAGACATTAACTGAAAGTGGTTGAGAAGCAAACTTCTTAATCACACACCATGCCTGTGCCTATACGAATATAACGAAAGTATTTTGAGACGTTTTTCAGTCAGATCTAAATTATTTCTTGAGAAAGCAATTAATTTCCACACACGACCTTGTAAAACACAAGAGGTGGATTTTAGTTTTATTCACAAAAGTGAGAACCGTACATTACGGATAAATTTTACCTAAATAAGGAATCGATGTATCACCTGGATCTCTGGATGGCGGACAGAAATTTCTTTATGAAAATATGCCACTCAATGATTTTCATATCCATATTTATCACCAGGGTGTTGAACGAAATATCAAACTAGACACGAAACTCAGTAATGTAAGATTCTACAAAAGTAGCAACTCAGTCAGTGTCAATAAAACGCCATGGAAGTTTCTTGTAAAGACGCATGCTAAATCAGATTTATTAAACGTGATTTACATTGGAAAAGAACGTAAAATTAATGAACAGGAAATTATAAATGTAAACTTAGTTACATCTTAATTAAAATTTGGCATGTTAATGGTGACGTCGTATGTAGGCATGAAGTCTGTGATATATAAGCAGAAGGAACGGTTCGGAAATATTTAAGTTTCTCAAACGGAACATTTTGCAAAATAATGATTTATAATATGAATATCTAAAAGAGATGACAAGGGTGGGGTTGTAGAGATTAAATTCGTTAAATTACTTTTCCTCTTACTGGAATCTGAATTCCTTTTCCGCCGTCGTTCACTTCATGTTTCTTCTCCCCGAGGTCAAACGAATATGTACCAGTAATAGGCGATTGGGCTCTACTCCATTGTCAGTATTTTCTTAACAAAAATACCAATGTCTATATCATTCCACAATGTGAAGTAACTAATATATTTATTCCTTTATTGCCCACAGAGGGCTAAACATAGAGGGGACAAACAAGGACAGACAAAGGGATTAAGTTGATTACATCGATCCCAGTGCGTAACTGGTACTTATTTAATCAACTCCGAAAGAATGAAATGCAAAGTCGACCTCAGGGGTATTTGAACTCAGAACGTAACGGCAGATGAAATACCACTAAGCATTTCGCCCGGAGTGCTA
>NC_043000.1:77978556-77991056 GCF_006345805.1 Octopus sinensis
GAAAGCGCACGGCTCGTATAGTGAATGGGGAAAGCTTGGTCTGCAATGTTTGCAGCTGTGTATGCTTGTCAAGAGCAGGGCTCATTAGCCACCAACGGAGTCGCAAATGCAAAATATAAGTTAGTCCTAGAGCGCACAATGTTCCTGAAGGTCGGCAACTGTCTTTCTCGGTCACGAGTGGACGGCCATCATATATATATATATATATATATATATATATATATATATATATATTATATATATATATATATATAGATAGATAGATAGATAGATAGATAGATAGATAGATAGATAGATACATACATACATACATACATACATACATACATACTACATACATACATACATACATATATGTATGCACCCGTATATAGAAACCTATATATATATATATATGCATATAAATCTGTATACGTATAAATGCCTATATAAATATGTGTGTGTGTGTGTGTGCGTATAGGTGAATGGATATGTGTGCTTGCGTATGCGTTTAAATGTATGTGAGCGAATGAAAGAGCGTGTCTCTCTCACTGTGAATGGGCGTGTGTGTGTGTAAGAGTTCGTGAGTGATTGAATGACTATGTCCATATATATATATTTTATTTATTTATATATATATATTTTATTTTATTTTATTTATATTTCCTGAGCGCCATACTAATACAATTGTTTGTTTGTATTCCACCTGCCTTCGTCTTTTGTTTATTTCCGTAAACCTGCCTTCGTCTTTTGTCTATTTTCATAAAGCTTCCCGTTATATATATATATATATATATATATATATATATATATATATATATATATATATATAGGGGTTTGACTCCCACGCGGGTAGGAAAGCATTCTTTTTTCCTGTCGAGGGCTTATACATCCTTTTATTAGACTATTTTCTTTAATCATTGCAAAGTGATCGCCTTAACCCTGAAGTTTATATAAAAATACCATTATTATTATTTACAGTCAAAAGCGCGCAAAACCATACCGCCTACACTTTAAACAGTCACGTGACCACAATGAATTATATTTTTCGTCTTGCCTTGCAAAACCGGAGATTGGTGTTTTAATTTGGCGTCGTACGAGAAATTATCTGAATGCAGTCTTTCGTTCGTAACATATATATATAAATTACTATATAAATAGGGATAAGATCGTTATTTAAATAACAATCAAATCAAAGAAGAAAAATCCTTACAGGCTATGAGTACTATTAAAATTATAAATAAGGGTATCTAAGAGATAGCACCATGCTTGAAATAGCAGTCAAAACCTGACTCTAAAACCACATCATGTACTTAATACAGTACAAGGTGAAAAAACAAATACAAATAAACTAGTGAAAATTGGACCCTGGGCTTACGGCACTGTATAAAAATATTTTGCCTTCGTCAATGAAATATACAGAAAATCGCACATAATATATGGTATATTTCACTGCCGAAAGCAAAGTATTTTTATACAGAGACAGAAACCCAGGGTTTGGAATTATCCAATTTTCACTAGTTTATTTATCTATTTGTCTTTTTATCCCGTGCTGTATTGAATACATGATGTGGTTTTAGACTCAGGCTTTGACTGCTATTTCAAGCCTGGCGGTATCTCCTAGATCCCCTTATATCTATCTATCTATCAATCTCTCTCTCTCTCTCTCTCTCTCGATATATATATATATGTATATATATATATATATACACACTGGCTAAAATAAGTTTAAGACCGATGATGACAGTTCTGTTCCTTCATTAATTTATTTTTAATAAAACTGTATCAAATTATTTTACTTTTTACTGAAAATGTAGAATTTGTTTCTCTTACGAATGATATAAGCATTATATATATTTCTACAATTTGAATTGAATAATTTTAATGCGCAATTGATTCAAACGATTAGAAATTGTCGGCAAAATAAGTTCCCAACATTATTTTGTTTAAATTGAAAATTTACGGCACAAACAATCAACGAACAAAAATTTGTTATTAGAATCTAGTTCCATAGTCATTATTTTCAATTACGGTCTAACAACGGCGGGGCATGGAGTTCGACAAATGAGTACAAAACTCATTTGGAATGTTCTGCCATATTTCTTCAATAAAATTATATAATTGTATAAAATTATATAATTCAATAAAATTGTTTTTTTAGAAACATAATTCCATAAATTTTCTAATTTATTTTGTTAAAAACAATTTTATTTGCCGTAGACAGTCTTGTGCTAGGCTGTTTTCCCACTTGTGGTGAAACCTACAAAAAAAATGAAATCTTTTTTACAAAAAAAAAGAAAAATCACCAACCAAAGCCAAATGTTTGAATCATTGACCAAGTACCACGAATTACGGACCAAGTTTCAATACAACTGTTCTTCTACGGAATTAAGGAGTATACTTACAGTGGAGGAGTTTATTAAAGGAAAAAACTTTGCACAAGCCACGGAGTTAAGAAAAGAGACATGGCGTATGGAAAAGAAGAACTTGTCCAAATTTAAAGAAATGTTACAAAGGGAGGGAGCGAAGTTAAAGTGGCCTCTCCCAGTGAAGTCTCCCTCAAAGCGCTGTTATTTACAAACATTTATCATAAAATCGAAAAAACTGGACATAGATGAAGTGGAACGCTATCTAAGACCCGTTTGGGATGACATATAGTTTGTAACTAGAGGTTTGCAACCATAGAAATATGGTTTCGATCCGAGGAGAAAGTCAAGAAGGTGTCCACCAGTTCGTTAAAAACGACAGAAATCGTATTCCTGCCCACATATCTCGGAAGACGTAATTTCAGGATCTGAGTGGGAGATATACCACCAGAGATGGACCCTGCTTTGCTGATAGCGGCAATTACAACAAAATTATGATCATGGAGGACAAAATTATGATCATCCAGGTACAATTCATGGATTCTCAGCACTGGCAGGGGCAGAGACTCGAATTACTAATTCAGGTGGTCCCTGAAGATTTGGAAAGAATCATTGAAACAATTCAGGTGGGGTAAGTGCGACTGCGTGCGATGGTCGAAGCCTCGATGCTTTAAATGTGACCAAAAGGCCACATAAGATCGGAGTGCGAACCTCTCCAGAAAAGGAATCCCCACCTGAAAAAGAACCAGAAAAGGCTAAAGAAGGGAAAGCGAAATATAAGAGTCCGAGACGGAGAGCGATAAGGACGTCGAAGGGGTGTGAAAAAAAGAGCTAAAGAAAAAAAAAAGAATCTGTCCCTCCTCAATAGTCCTACAGCAAAAAAAAAGAGAGAAATCACTACCAGAACCAGAAAGAAATGCTCAACACAAGTCCGACCCATCCCGCACACATATAGCGGCAATAGCCGCTAGAAATGACAATTTTGTTTTAGAACTTCGTAATACAGACGATACACACGATTTAACCCAGAAATATGAACATAGGACACCCAATGGAATTCTTATTTTTTCTATGACCAGAGACAATTATAACAAATTTTAAAATAAATGCAGTTAAGATATGGGACCCTTGAAGTTGGGCTTTTCCTCACAGATGTTAGAGGGCCTCATGGATATGCGCAAGCCTCGGAGGAAGAAGAGGAAGAGGGGGGTAGATAACTGAATTCTTTCATGGACACTCTTAATGGTGGATATATAAATGTATGCGGCCTCAGGTCGACGCGGAAACAAGCCCGTTTCCTATATGACCTCAGGTCGCTCCGTTTGCGAAAGAGGTCGTGTGGAAGACCCGTGTGAAAGGTATTGTCACATGCACTTTCATCTCCAGCCTTGGTTTGGTGAGATTCTTATCCCTCCACCTAAAAATGAGGATGAGGGTGGAGGAGTGCCTGTCGCCGTATGTATACAAGAAAAGATGGAAAATTGTAGTAAGAATGGTAGGAGTGAACATTTCCAATTAAGGATGTCCTGAATGTCTTCCCAAAAGTAGCAGTGGCGGACCGGGGCTGGCGGGGCCGAAATCGGACCACGTTCCCCACTTCATTGTTTTTTTGGACTGTTTCTCATTCGAACTTTTAACAATATTTTTAAGATTGTTATTCGATTGTTCATATTTATATTTTTCATATCGGACCCAATTCACTATATCGTCCTTTCTATGTTTAGCTCCCTGTGGGCAATAAAGAATTAATTCTGTACTGGGAGACGAGTAGTTGGTGATGTGAGTTTTGGTGCTGGGAGCTGAGTGACGGCAGCCGATGTGTGGGTCGATGTGAGGCAGCTGATGTGTAGGTCGATGCAAGGCGGCCGATGTTGGACAATTTCGTATGGAATAATTGACAGTATTTGATGACGAGGAAGTTTGGCATCAGGAAATAAGTCGGATCGATGCAACGGTGAGTGTGGGTCGGTTAATGTGAACAGTGATATTTTGCTGCGCGGAGAATGGTTTTAAGTCGATTCGATGCGACGATGAATGTGAGTCGGTTAATGTGAACAGTGGTATCTTTGCAAGGTGGACGGTTTTGAACTTGCTGCGAAAATGATGTGAAATTGGCAACCGTGAACGGTACCGTGATTTTGGAAGTAACAACAAAGTCCAGAATCTGCAAAATTATTTGTAACATGTTTAACATATTTAATTAACATCCACTTTCCACGAGGTACAGGAGACAGAAATGGACATATTTAAGCCTTCATCTGGCTTCCGTAATCCAAATATAGCCTCATAGAAATTTACCGAAACTGTGTAGCTATGTAGTAATCTCTATATTCTTTTTTCTGCCTGTCTTTCTCCATCTCTACTTCTCTCTCTTTCCTCCCTTCCTTTCACTTTCTCTCTATAACGTCGTTTGATAGCGTCTACTATCTTTCCTTCGCTACCTTCAATATTTTTACGCTTTTTAAACCCTTCGTCGTTATTCTCATTCACTCATTAATACTTTCTCTCTCCCCCTCTCTCTCTATCTATATATAGAGAGAAAGATTCTCATGATTGTGTGATGGTGGTGGTTGTGGCGATGATAATTCTCTCTATGAATGCAGACAGACGTAGAGAGAGAGAGAGTGACAGCGCTTGCGAAGGCGTGGGAGGAAAGCTAGTAGACGCTATCAAATGACGTTATAGAGAGAAATTGAAAGGAAGGAAGAAAGTAATAATGAGTGAATGAGAATAACGACGAAGGGTTTAAAAAGCGTAAAAATATTTTCTTTCTCAACTCACTCAAGATCTTTTGTTGGAGAGAGATAGATAGAGAAAACTAGAGAGTAAGAGAAAGCGAGGGAAAGTCCGGGAGAAATGAAGAGTAAGAGAGTGAGAAAGCGAGACAGAAAGGAGAGAGAAACAAAGAGGGAGAATGCGGTGATAAAAAAAAACAGAAAGGAAGCAACAGAAAGTAACAACCACAACCTCAGTCGCGCGTAGAGCGGGTCACCTTAAGCTAGTCTCTATATTATAATTCTAAAATGCGAAAAGTTTGTCTGGTTTTGGCATTGGAACGAGTTAAGGGGCACTAGATGGGGTCGGATTGGCTCCAAAATTTACAGAGACATGTAAAATGAGGTGAGGATGCGAGTGGGCTAGGTTAGAATTCCCTATGTGTTCCTTGGTGTTTAGGAATTTTCTTTTACATCAAGTTCAAAATTTTACGCCAGCCGTTAAACTGCCACTACGTTGCTGTCCGTCGTTAAGAAATGCCAGCCATGGTGACTCTACTATCCTCAGATTGTATCCCTTCAAAATTTGGATTCCAATATTTTCCTATTTTTATTCAGCTCGCAAGTTCGGCTGTCCCTTTTAAATGTTTAACGGCTGGCGTAAATTTTTGAATTTATATATAACTAGCTGAAGGTGACCCGCTCTACGCGCGGGTAAGAGTGTGGGTGTTACTTTCTGTTGCTTCCTTTCAGCACGTAAAAAGCACCATCCGAACGTGGCCGATTGCAGCACCGCCTTGACTTGCTTCTGTGCTGGTGGCACGTAAAAAGCACCAACTGATCGTTGCCACTGCGAGCCTCCCTGGCACCAGTGCCGTCGGCACGAAAAAAGCACTCACTACACTCACAGTGTGGTTGGCGTTAGGAAGGTCATCCACCTGTAGAAACACTGCCAGATCAGACTGGAGCCTGGTGCAGCCTCCTGGCTTCCGAGACCCGGTCACACTGCCCAACCCGTATTTGTTTCTCTCCGTATTTGTTTCTCTCTCCTTTCTCTCTCACTTTCCCACTCTCTTACTTTTCTTTTCTCTCTGACTCTCCCTCGCTTTCTCTTACTCTCTATCTTTATCTATCTCTCTCCCATTTATAAACAACAAAAGATCTTGAGTAAGTTGAGAAATAAAATATTTAGAAAGATCAATCAGAAATATGAGGCAGTGGAATTGAAAGGTCTGCTTCAAGGCAGACAGCAAAACGCTAACATTCAAAAGGGACAGACGAACTTGCGAGCTGAATAAAAATAATAAAATATTGGAAACCAAAGTTTGAAAGGATAGAATCTGAGGATAGTAGAGTCACCATGGCTGGCATTTGTTAACGACGGACAGCAACGTAGTGACAGTTTAACGGCTGGCGTAAAATTTTGAACTTGATGTAAAAGAAAATTCGTAAACACCAATTTTTGAAGTGATTCTTTCTCACGACAGTAGACTCACCATGGCAAGCATTCAAAACTTCTTTATCATGGACGGCAACACATTGACGATTAAAAGGCTGGCGCAAATTTTTTAGCTTGATGCAACAGAGAATTCCTAAACACCCGCTCTTTGAAATTTTAATCCCCTTCCAGCCCCATTTAGACCCCTTTTCACATTTTGGTTAATATAACCCGATTTCATTCGGGTGTACTGGGGCCACATTTTATAAGATGAGGAATTTTGTCCTAGAGGTGACGCCTCGTGTTGATTGTTGGTGACAGACATATACTTCAAAGAACGCCGCCGAAGTGATAGGAAGGTAGGAAACAGAGTCAGTGAAAAAGAAAGGAAATAGCGATAGTGACAGATACTTTAAATAACCGTAGTGGCATTCTAAAAGTTATAAATGAAGAGGAGTGACAGAGTACTGGAGGAAATAGGGTGAGGTAGGAAGATGGCCCCTAGAAACCACAGCTTTTAAGATAGGGATTTCTAAGGTAGCCCACGCGCATCGTCACCTCATTCTACATGTCCCTGTAAATTTTGGAGCGAATCGGACGGGATGTAGTGGCATTGAAAGCGAACCAAGCGGTAAAAACGCATTTCAGTTTTATATATAGAGATGTGTTTTACTGTCTGCCTGATTTTTATTATTGTTCTTTCTCAACTTACTCAAGATCTTTAAGTTGAGAAATGCACACATAATATATATATATATATATATATGTACATATATACGCATTATATATATATATGTGAGTCTGTGTGTGCGTACGCACTATATATACAAATGATATATCTCTATATATAAAACTGAAAAGCGTTTTTACCGCTTGGATAGCTTTCAAGGCCACTACACCCCGTCCGATTGACTCCAAAATTTACAGAGACATGTAAAATGAGGTGACGATGCCCGTGGGCTACGTTAGAAATCCCTATCTTAAAAGGTGTCGTTGCTAGGGCCAAAAACCCACTTTGACAAGTCCACTCCAGTTCTTTAATGTATCTGTCTTCCTCAACTCACTCTCGCTATTTCCTCTCTTCCCAGCACTTTTTCACTCACTCTTTTTCATACATTCCCATTACTTTCACTTCCTCAAACGGCCTTCTTTTATGTATCTGTCTGCATTCATAGAGAGAATTATCATCGCCACCGCCATTGCATTCTATTGTCTGCCTTTCAACGCGCCGACGGAGCAAATACAAACAGACCACACCAACGAGCGTCCGTGTTCTGGTGATAACGTAGGTTTTTCGAATCTATTACATTTTAACATTTATTTAGAACCCTGCAAATTTTTCGTGCTAAATTTTCATTTTTTACTACTTTATTATTTTTTCTTAAATTGATGCTTTTATTAAAATTAATTCTAATTGTCTGGGTCAACAGTTAATTTCCTCGGAGGATATGGAAATTCCTATTACCCGTCAGAGAAATAGCTCCAGCAGCTCACAACTATTTCAACAAAGACAAGGTACCTGCTTACCAGTCGAATTCAGCGTCAACGCTCACGTATGAGAGAGACTCCAACACACACACACACCACACACACACACATATATACACACACACACACACACATATATATATATATATATATATATATATATATATATATATATATAATGTGTGCATTATGTGGTCGGTTGAGCTGAAAATATGCACACCTATGTTAAAAGTGCTCGCAAGTTTGCATGACAACTATTTTTTTCCTCAAATTCTAGGACAAAATTCCTCATCTTATAAAATGTGGCCCCAGTAGACCCAAATGAAATCGGGTTATATTAACCAAAATGTGAAAAGGGTCTAAATGGGGCTGGAAGGGGATTAAAATTTAAAGGAGCGGGTGTTTAGGAATTCTCTTTTACATCAAGCTAAAAAATTTGCGCCAGCCTTTTAATCGTCAATGTGTTGCCGTCCATGATGAAGAAGTTTTGAATGCTTGCCATGGTGAGTCTACTGTCGTGAGAAAGAATCACTTCAAAACTTGGTGTTTAGGGATTTTCTTTTACATCAATTTCAAAATTTTACGCCAGCCGTTAAACTGTCAAAACGTTGCTGTCCGTCGTTAAGAAATGCCAGCCATGGTGACTCTACTATCCTCAGATTGTATCCCTTCAAAATTTGGATTCCAATATTTTCCTATTTTTATTCAGCTCGCAAGTTCGTCTGTCCCTTTTAAATGTTAGTGTTTTGCTGTCTGCCTTGAAGCAGACCTTTCTATTGTTACTGCCTGATATTTATGATTGATCTTTCTAAATATTTTATTTCTCAACTTACTCAAGATCTTTTGTTGTTTATAAATGGGAGAGAGATAGATAAAGATAGAGAGTAAGAGAAAGCGAGGGAGAGTCCGAGAGAAAGTAAGAGAGTGGGGAAAGTGAGAGAGAAAGGAGAGAGAAACAAAGAGGGAGAATCATCATCATCATCATCATCGTTTAACGTCCGTTTTCCGTGCTAGCACGGGTTGGACAGTTTGACCGGGGTTTGGGAAGCCAGGAGGCTGCACCAGGCTCCAGTCTGATCTGGCAGTGTTTCTACAGATGGAGTTCCTTCCTAACGCCAACCACTCTGTGAGCGAAGTGTGTGCTTTTTTCGTGCCACCGGCACAGGTGCCAGACGAGGCTGGCAGCGGCCACGATCAGTTGGTGCTTTTTACGTGCCACCGACACAGAAGCTAGTCAAGGCGGCGCGGCAATCGGCCACGTTCGGATGGTGCTTTTTACGTGCTGAAAGGAAGCAACAGAAAGTAACAACCACACTCTTACCCGCGCGTAGAGCGGGTCACCTTCAGCTAGTATATATATATTTATATAAATACAGATACATACACTTTGTATATATACATTATATATACATTATATTACATATTTATATACAGATACAGACACACACACATATATAAATTAACCCAATAAATATCTAATTGATAATATTTGTTCTCATGATTGTGTGGTGGTGGTGGCGATAATAATTCTCTCTATGAATGCAGACAGACGTAGAGAGAGAGAGAGAGGATGTGGAAGAAAGAGTGAATGCGGCGGGGAAAGACAATAAACGCTGTCAAACGTCGTTATAGAGAGAAAGTGAAGGGAAGGGAGGAAACAGAGAGAGACGGAGGAAGACAGACAGATATGAGAATGAGAGAAGACTTGTGAAAGTGTGCATTTTGCCCTAGTAACCACACCTTTTAAGATAGGGATTTCTAACCTAGCCCACTCACATCCTCACTTCATTTTACATTTCCCTGTAAAAGTTTGGAGTCAATCCGACGGATTTACTGCCCTTTAACCCATTCCGATGCCAAAACCAGACAAACAAACTTTTCGCATTTCAGATTTATAGATATTGATATATATATTATGTGTGCATTATGTGGTCGGTTGAACTGAAAATATGCACACCTATGTTAAAAATGCCGGCTAGTTTGCATGGCAACTATTTTTTTCCTCAAATGCAAGCCGTAACCTCTAGGACAAAATTCCTCATTTTTTAAAATGTGGCCCGATTACACCCGAATGAAATCGGCTTATATTAACCAAATAAGTAAAACAATGAAAAACTATGCCATTTTAATCCCAAGTAAGGTCGGGTATCTCTGTATATTTGTGAAAAGGGCAGATGTTGTTAGTAAATATGGTAGGATTCAGTTGAAAATTTGCACACCTATGTTAAAAGTCCTGGCGAGTTTGCATGGCAATTGAAAGGTGTGGCCTCTAGGGCAAAATTCCTCATCTTTAAAGTGTGGCCCACGTAGACCCGAATGAAATCGAGTTATAATACCGAAAAAAATAAAACAATGATAAACTATTTTAATCCCGAGCAAGTCCGGGTTTCTCTGCTATCTATATATATAAAAGAGGCTTTGGGTCAAAATTGTGTGCACGTTTTGCTACGTCAGAAGTTGGCGACCACACCAGTGGTCAGATCGAGCTGAAAATTGACACAGGCATAGAAGGCGTGATGAGGCAGAGTTGAGTAGGTTAAAACTCACCATCTAGAAATATGCGGTTCCTATGGTGAGAAAATTCAAGGGGGCTCTAAGCCCCTCCATATTGGCGCGATTGGCATCTAATCCTATCTATAAAATGAAGAAGGCGAACGTTGATACAAATTGGATTTTTATCTAAAAAGGAGTCTAAATGGGGCTGAAAGGGGATTCACATTTTCAGGAGGGGGTAACTTGAGGGGGGAAATTGATTTGGAGACGTTTTGTGGCGCTACAGTGGTTGCTTTGGTGTGAAAATTGGGATTTTATTGATTTTGGGGGACACTTGGTGGTCTAGATTGGACACCTTTTGCCCGATTTCAATCAAATTTTCAACATGGTAAAGTGGAAGCGGATTTGTAATTTAAACGCGGAAATCTAATTTTTTTATGAATGGCAGAGAGATAGATAGAGAAAGATAAAGAGTAAGAGAAAGCGAGGGAAAGTCCGAAAGGAAGAGTAAGAGAGTGGGAAAATGAGAAAGGATAGAGAAACAAAGAGGGAGAATGTGGCGATAAGAAACAGAAAGTAACAACCACAACCTCACCCGCGCGTAGAGCGGGTCACCTTAGCTAGTCTTGTCAATATATTAGAAATAAAGAATAGTGTAAGAATTAAAGATTTTTGAAGCAACAGCTGGCCTAATTGTTAGGATCTTAGCTCACTATTTTGGGGTCGGGGATTCAATCTCTGGATTGGGAGGCGTTTCACGGTACGTTTCCCCCAATCTATTCGCCTGAAAATAACAACCAGCTTAGTCTCGTGCAACCCGATGGCCTTCATATTGTTACATCCTAGACGTTTTCCTGGATCAAAGGGGGAGAGGGCGAAGAGGGCGTCTATGTCAGCTCACGGCTGTATAAGCACCTACAGCATTTAGCGAAAGCATAGTACATGTTACCAGGCAATGCTCGCTTGCGAGTGATCTTTATTATTTTTTCTTTTTGTTTTTTACATAATCGGATCTGATAAATGTCATCTATTTTATGGTCATTTTACCAGATAATTATACCAAGCCGCATAATAACCATTTTCAGTAACAGCTGTTAGCAAATGGTTGAAATAACAGTGTCTATATTTGCAAGTATTTTGTAGCATGTTATTAAATCTTACATATGAATGCTGAGTTCTCTATGGTTTCTGGTGTTGTATTTTATATTTGAGTTACTTCGTCGATTGTTACTTACTCCAAGAATTGTTCCGACATTATTGTTGCTATTGTTGTTGAAATAGGGTTCCATTACCATCCACCTGCTGCCTTTATTATTTCTCCAAAGTTTTGCTTCTTTTGCTAAAGAAGCTACATTGGTTTATAGTTTTGAGCTAATCTGTTTTCGTTTTATCTATAATTATTAACATTTACCATTAATTCCGGATTATTTTCTATTTCACATGGTTCTCTTGTCTTAGATGCTCCCTGATTGCGGTTATTTTATTATACTTTCTATACTCTGTAGCATTTGTCTTTATATCCTTTCATATTTTATGTGCATGCATTCGTTGCAACATCATAAATAATAAAGGGATCTGTTCTTTTATATATATATATATTTCTCTGTATATGAGTTGTCTTGCTCTTATACGACATTATTTGAAGTGTCCACCTCCCCCCCCCCTTTGCAACTCTTCTGCATGGATTAGATCATTAATTGTTGGTAATGTTAATACTCACAACTGTTTCCAATATTCCTATAATGACTAAATCTTATTTATTTATTTATTTTGTCATTTTATTATTAATTGTATCCGCAGAAATTGTTTCATTTAGTATAATTCTTTATCTACTAACGGCTTCAGATCGCTATCACTTCTAATATTCTCAATGATATACCTTTCTGCTATTAAAACCTTAAGTTTAATTGTGTTCTTTTATTATCCTCATTCCATTTTGCTGGTCGATATTTTGTGAGTATATTGAGATTTGGATTTATACTCGTTTATTATTTCTTTCGTTAGCTTTACATGCACTGTATC
>NC_043000.1:77996056-78006056 GCF_006345805.1 Octopus sinensis
AACGAACTGCTATTATGTACTTTACTATGAACTGGTAAAATAGCTCTAACTTTATTAAAAAAAAAAAGAAAAATTTTGTTTCAGACGCGACGAAGGTTGGTAAAAATAAAAAAAAAAAGAATTTTTAATCTCAGTGCATACAGTACAAAAGGAAAAAGAAAAAACACATTTTTTTAGGTAAAATTTACACGTAAAAAAAATGTATTGGTTCAATTGTTGGTCTTGTTTTAATTTCTATTTCTTTCTGTTCTTTTTTCCATTTGCGTCAGTTCAACTTTTCGCTGTCATTTCCCTTAAATTTAAAAAGAACAACATGTCTTTGGCATCATTACCCATTTTCACAGGTGATGCCACACTTTGGTTTGCACAACTAGAGGCATATTTTTGTGCACATAGTGTTTCTTCTGAGCAGCAGTTGCAAATTCTTTATAGTTGTATGCCTCAACTTGCAACTACTGCCAGATATCTTATTACGGATCCTTCTCCAGATGCTACTTATGCGTCTGTTAAATTAGAAGTAGAAAAAAGAAACACTAGAAGCGAGGAAAGTCGCTTCTGAATTTCTGAGACGCAGACGCTCCTCTGCTTCGGAAAATTTTTTTTTTCAAGGTTGCCCGCCTACATACAAACTGTTTTGTCAACTGCTTTAGAGTCCAATACTGTGGACCAAATAGCGACATGGCAGATAAGATGGTTGAATTTGCAGTGCGACCATCTTCACGTGCTGTTTGTGTCTGCTTGGAAACTTCTGCAAACTCAATTGATGGACTTTCTAAACAAATAGAAAGTCTCACCAAAAGGATGGACGCGATATGTCGCGATGGCAAGCGATTTTCAAGAACGCGTAGACGTGGCCGTTCACCGTCTCGTTCCACACAGTCAAAGTCCGGACTGTGTTGGTACCACTCCAATTTTGGAGAGAAAGCCCATAAGTGCATACAGCCATCCACCTATAAAGATTTCAACTTCCTCTACATCGTTTTCTAGTTATCGTGAATTTTTCGTTAAGGATCTAGTGTCGAAGAAATACTTCATGGTGGACACTGGTTCTTGTTGCAGCATTTGGCCTCTGCGTCTCACAACCGACAGGCCAAAACGATCTAATGTTACCTTGCACGCTATTGACTCGTCACCAATAGCCACATTCGGTCAGATCTCTTTACGCCTTGACATAAATCTTCGTCGAGATTTTCAGTGGGTTTTTGTCATTGCTGACATTCCGCATCCTATTTTAGGTGCGGATTTTCTAAATCACTTTGGTCTATTGGTAGATGTCAGACGTCGGAGGCTAGTCGACGGGTTTTATCCTGTGTGATCAGTCTTTTGAAAAATTTTGACTCATCTTCTTGGCACATCTCCAAATTCATCCTCGAGCACTCAACGCGTTCTTGCTTCTGGAAAGGTGTGAGCAACCTGGAAATCCATCTGGCAGACACCTTTTGCATATGCAAATGGTCATGAATGATAGTTTCCAGAGACCCGGTACTAATCTTGACCTTATGGGCTATTTGGCGAATAGTTATGCGTTGACCTTCCAAAATGGCAGCCTCAACTTGACGGACAGACGTCTCATCAACGGCAGAAGGGGGCGACCAGATCTGGGAGCTGTTTCCACAGAGTTCCGACTATGTTTGAATTCACAATGCCAGCGTTTTACAAGGTCATATGATGGGGCATCAGCACCATAAGTTACTTTCATTTCATCAAAAGTCTCCCGTGGTGTGCGTCCTTTCAAATACAAAAACCAGATCACTGCTCGACACTCAACAGGCTCCATTTCACACTTGACTCAGTTCAAACACCTGTAAATCAAAAACCACAATTAGGTCAGAGCTGTAATTCGCCACTTAATCTATAGAGGTATAAATAAGTGCACATGCAAAATTTCAGCTAGATCAAACAAGTGGGTCAGGGGCATTACTTATTGGACGCCCCTCGTACTTGATATTACTTTTAAAATGGCAAAACCCGTACACTCGACACTCCATTTCATTACAACTACTGGGCCGCCTGTTTTTTCGCGCCCACGGCGTCTTGCACCTGACCGTCTTAAAACGGCTAGGGCTGAGTTTGAGCTTATGCTCCAGCTTGGTCTGATACGCCCATCCACCAGTCCATGGGCATCACCCTTTCATTTAGTTCGAAAAGGGGATACAGATTTTCGCCCGGTGGGAGATTATCGGCATCTAAATTCTGTGACGATTCCGGACAGATATCCAATTAGGAATCTTAATGACTTTTCAGCGAATCTTCATGGCTGTACCATTTTTTCTAAGGTTGACCTCATACGTGCTTATCATCAAATATCGGTCAACCCAGCTGATGTTCCTAAAACGGCAATTACCACTCCTTTTGGTTGTTTCGAATTTCTATACATGAGTTTTGGTTTGCGGAACGCCACTAGTACGTTCCAACGTTTTATAGATGAAGTTGTTCGTGGACTTGATTTTGTTTTCGCTTATGTCGATGATATCCTCATCGCAAGTGATACGCATGAAAATCATCTCCAGCACTTGTCTCAGCTTTTTCAGCGTCTTCGCGACTATGGTGTTCGCATTAATCCAGACAAGTGTGTTTTTGGGCAATCATCTCTTAATTTTCTCGGTCATTGTATTGATTCGAGTGGAATCAAACCTCTCTCGTCTAAAGTCGATGCAATTCAGCGCATCGCACCACCTTCTTCTTTGCGTCAACTTCGCCATTTTTGAGGTATAGTTAATTTCTATCGACGCTTCATAAACCGGTGTGCAGACAACTTGTTTCCTTGAACGCAGATGCTAAAGGGCAATTCTTAAAAGGACGCCCGTCTTACTCTTTCAGCTGAAGCACTGTCTGCCTTTGAGTTAGTTAAGGAACTAGCTTCAGTTCCTGTTTTAGCACATCCGGCTCCTGATGCTCCACTTACTTTATCTGTGGACGCATCAGATTCTGCAGTTGGTGCTGTCTTGCAGCACACCGCAGATGGTGAAACTAAACCTTTGGCTTTCTTTTCTTGCCAGCTAAAGCCTGCTGAACGCAGATATAGTACTTTTGATCGAGAGTTACTAGCGATCTATCTGTCAGTTCGACATTTCCAGCACCAGCTCGAGGGGCGAGAATTTGTGATTTATACTGATCACAAGCCCCTTACGTTTGCACATTCTTCTAAAACGGACAAATTTTCCGTCACCTGGATTCTATTTCTCAGTTTATAAGTGACATTCGACACGTGCCAGGGAAGGAGAACGTCCCAGCTGATGCTCTCTCTAGACTCCCTGTCAATTCCATTTCCTCTCCTGCAGCAATTGACTTAACTGCTATTTCGCAGGATCAACCACCTTTAACGGAGTTGAATTTAACTTCGTCCAAGTTTATCAATTGTAAATTTGCCTACCGTCCGCTCCCTTCAGCAGAAGGCTCTATTCTTTGTGACGTCTCCACCGGTTCACCCAGGGCCGTTAGTACCTGAGAAACATCAACGTTCTATTTTTGATGCTCTTCATTCATTGTCACATCCGGGTATCTCTGCCACAGTAAAGCTTGTTACTGCTCGGTTCTTCTGGCCCAATATGCGACGATCGATTACCTCTTGGGCACGCTCTTATTTGAGGTGCCAGAGTGCTAAAGTGCATAGACACGTTCGTGCTCCACTTGGACAGTTTTCTTCTCCTGAGGCCTGTTTTCGCCATGTCCACCTTGATTTGGTTGAACTATTGTCTGTGAGTCGCGGGTTCTCATATATTTTAACTTATATCGATCGTTTCTCACGTTGGCCGGAAGCTATTCCTATAGCAGACGTTTCTGCTGAAACTGTTGCGAAAGCTTTCGTGTCTAATTGGATTTCTAGGTATGGTGTACCGTCCAGTTTAACCACATATCTTGGTCGACAATTCGAAGCGGTTTTATTTCGTGAGTTATCACGAATCCTGGGGATGCATCATATACGCACCACTAGTTACCATCCCGCTTCTAATGGGATGGTGGAGCGTTTCCACAGGCAACTTAAGGCCGCGTTGCATGCCTCGCCGAATCCACAGTCGTGGACTGAATTTCTTCCTATCGTCTTGCTTGGATGTCGGACTGCGATTAAAGCAGACCTTGGTTTCCTTCTGCCGAGCTCTTGTATGGTACCACACTGGCATTGCCTGGTACGATGTTGGTGCCAGACAAGTCACAGTCTCTTAATTTAAAGTCTTATGTTGCTCGACTACGCAGAAATTTTTCTGCCCTTCCTCCTATGGGCCCTCGACACCAAAATCCTCCTTCAGATCTTGATTCTTGGACACATGTTTTTCTATCAAAGGACCTCTTGTTTCGCCTTATAAAGGACCTTTTCGTGTGATTTCCCGCACGCCGAAAGTATTCAAACTTGATATTAATGGTCGTTCGGAGACCGTCTCCGTAGATCGTCTTAAAAGAGCATATTTTGAGGTGTCAACATCTTTTGATGACACCGCTGCTACAACCATCGTTGAACCTTCACATGCACCTTTGACAACACCACCATTTACACATGCACCTTTATCAACATCAACATCGGCAACATCACCTTCGTCGTCGCAGCCTGCCTCGAACAAACCTTATGTTACGAGGTCAGGCAGAACGGTTCACTGGCCAAAGAAACTTTCAAAGACTATTTATATTTGACATTCTCAATTGTGTTCCCAGTGACAGTTACAATACTTATTGAACTTTGTTCATTTGAGTATTTTTCTTTTCCTTTTGGTGCATTCTTATTTATATTGTAAATTATATTGCGACAAATAGCGTAGCTGGGAGATTGTGGGACATTAGAAGATCCATTAAAGAGAATTGTTTTATTGAAAAATTCAGGCAAATGTTAAATAGACATTATCATTCTTCTGTTTTATCATCGCTCCAACAGAAATCTCTCCGTTAGTCTCGGACTATTGAGAAATATATTTTCAAAATGCGGTTATGTTAAAATTTTGAATGAAATACGAGTCACTTGCAAAACTTGAAAGATCTATGTCATTTATTAAGAAAGTTATTCCTTCTATTGCATTACTTCAGAGACAGCCCGTGTGTATGTATTTTTGTTTATAAATATGTATGTGTGTGTGTGTGTGTGTGTGTGTGTGTACAGACACACACACACACACATGTGGGTTGTTACTTGAAGTTTCTTTTGTCGTCGGGTGAATGTCGGCTGATGAGCGTCAGCGAGGAACTTCTAATAATGTGTCACACAGGCTCATTTTTAACCAAATGTTATTCTATTCCACTTATCAACATTGGCAACTTTCTTTTCCAAATATACATTATACGTATATTTTGGGGTTCGAGCCCTATATATATATATGGAAGAAGGAAATTGGGGAAAGCTTACAACTTCCCTTCCAGTACTTTCAGCCCAATTAACTCACTGAATTGGAAATTCTAGTTGACTCTCCAAAATCCCATTAGAATTTATTTTGTCACTGAAGGCCAGTGTTGCGTTATGATGACATCATACTTACACGTCATTTAAAATGTTCATAAGGTGGAATAAATTATTTTACTGTAAGGCGTAGAATTTATCGTTTCAGGCGAAACTTTTAGTCAGAGGAAAAGAAAAAGAGTGAGACAGAAAGAAAGAGGGGGGTGGAGGAGGAGCAGGAGGAGGAAAAGAGCATCATTCGAAACGTTAGATTTCTGTTAAGTCACCGTAATATAATTTATTACATTTAGCTCGTACTTACACATCGTTTGTAGACTTAAAAACAACAAAAACTGATAAATGTTGTTTGAATTTATATCAGTTTTATGTATAGAATGATAAAACTAATAATTATAAGGTTATAAATTTACCTCTAAGAACCAACAGATTTGCAAATTGTTGACATTGTTATTGCTAGTGCATTGACCCAGTTCAACTCTGATTAAGAAGTTCTATGACTGACGATGTTCTAGATATGATAATCCCTACTATCGCTAATACATAGAGTAAACGGGATAACGTTATCCAATGTCCTTCTCAGTTTATGACTATGCGATGTTATTTGATGAAGATTTGGCTACTATTTCTAACATATTGAGTAACCTCTTAGAGATTCCCGTGCTGGTCGTAGAAATTATCCTTTAAATACGTTGTTATTCAGCCCCAGGTAAGAGCAGATCTCTGATCAAAGGCATTATATCAAATTTGTTCCATCATTTTTCAGGTTAGTTCCTTTGTTGATGCTTGCAGTCAGTGGTGAGCGCAGTTAATATTTCTCACGGAGCTCCAGTAATCGTATCGCAGAAATTGTGAAGTACTGAACTAACCATTTTCCAGTCAACACGCGCACGCACGTATGTATGTCAGTATCCAGCTTATTTCAAGATTTCTTGCCATTAGAGGAAGAACGGTTTCTAACCTAGATCCAAGGCTCCTTCATAGGAATTTCAACATCAACTACAGGGTATTTTTGTATGAATGTATGTGCAGATTTGTATGATTTATGTATGTATTCTCATGTATATAGCTGCATATATAGACATGCTGATATATATTTAAATGATAAACTTCTGGAAATTTTTACAGATTTTTACAGTTCCAGTGATGGATTGGATCTGTAGTCTTCGATTTAGCTTTCTCTTTTCTGGATTTGAGAAGCCTGATTTCTCAAGATTGATATTTAGGCAGTGTGTTACATATCTCAGGGCCCAAATAATTACAGGTATAGCCGGTTTTGTTACTGTTTGTGTAATACTACTTTCATATGTTTCCTATTTGGAAATAGATAATAAATATATTTTACTTTTGAAGTAGGAATATATATTGAAAAACATGTCACTTATAACTTACTTATAAGTGTTATCATTATATTGGATAGGCAACTAAGTTCCTGCCGTTTTCTAAATTTAAATTTTTAAAAAGGTTTAATAAAAAAAATAACAACTAATTAATCAATAATGTATTCACCCTTGTTGTTTACAATTTCTTCCCAACGTTCAACAAGATTTTTCAATACCTCGTTGGTAGAAATCACCTGATTTCGACTCGGAAAATTGATCCAACCAAGCTCTCAATTCTGCATCAGTATTGAACGAAACTCTGTGCATAGCATTTGAAAGAGATCGAAAGAGGTGGAAACCCGTTGGTGCCAAATCAGGAGAGTACGGCGGGTGTGGCAGCACTTCCCAGCCATGCGTTTGAATGGCTGCCTTGGTCATATTGGTGATATGAGGACGGGCGTTGTCGTGCAGCAGATGAACTCCATGCTGCCGATTAGGTCTATTTTCTTGAATAGCCGTGTTATAGATTCCAGAATGATTCAAAAATAGAATTATCGAAAAAAATACATTCCAAAATTTAAAAAGGCAATAAATTCCAAAATTTTAAAAACGGCGGGAATCTTCACTCCATCTACATAAACGCCATAGCGAGAAATATATACTCTGAAACGCTAGCGGAATTTTATGCGTGCATGTATGTTAAAGATAAATAAATTCGTGTTCCTTTAACCCCTATAAAAATACAGTTTCATAATTGCAGAAATAAATTTCATTAAGAAGTTGAAGAATGTGAAGAAAGAGAAAATAATTACTACATTATTTTATTTATGTACATTTAGCCTTTATAGTACGATTGGAATTTAAAGTCATTTTGTCATAGAGAAGTACGACTTAAAATTCACACTAGCTAATCCTTCATACTAACTACTAGAGTTCACAATAATTCAAATAAGCCTTGTTGGATTTTCATCATAGACATGGCATGAAAAATAGCCAATATCTCAATGAGTGAGTGTTGTGGAGTTTAGTACATCCAACTATCACTATTGTGGGTGGTGTAAAGTTTAGTAACATCCTACGATCACTATTGGGAGTGTCATGGAGTTTAGTAACATCCTGCGACCAGGGTTTTTATAACTCCTCATATCCGAATTTTAAGAATCGTATTTCGTGAAAGATTTCTTAGGCGAAAGTTTAGAATTCGTATATGAGTAGTAATTTTAACCAATGTGATTACCAACAATTATCCTTGTTGGGGCAAACAACCATTACGTCATATTGCCGCCTTTTATGACTTGCTACATAAGCCCTTCACCAGAAAAATTGTCAATTTTGCGAAAAATAATGCTAATACATATATACTTCAATTCAATGTTTGAATTAATACTTTTAGCAAGTTAAATATACAAATCTACAAAGAATTCACAAATTTACAATGTTAAAGAAATGAAAATAACCGCTCATCACGGTTTTACAATAACAATAGCGTTCTTGTAAAGTTTATCAAATTGTTCAATCAAAGTTCTCTGAAATAAAATTACAAATCTTTTTTTTTTATAAACAAAATTTCCAGGATTATAAAAGTTCATGCGGAATATATTCAAACAAACTGAGAAAGTCTTTTGGGAAAATGCACAATTCTACCACTTCTAGTTTTCTTTTCGCTGGTAGGTGATTTTAAAATTGACTTGTGGATCTTTTCCTCAACCTTAAGTTCGCTGTCTTGTGAATTGTTCTGTTTCAAGTTTTTTTGAAATGTGTTGCTCAAATCGTTATTTTCATCACATGAAGACTGATCGAAATAAGCTTTTTTAACTCTTTCTAAACTAACAATTTCCTTTTTATCATGCATATCCAAGGTCATAGTTTTATCTTTAATTGACAAGACGTAAAAAGGTCCAGTGTATTTATAATTCAATGAATCATTGAATGGTATCATTACTGGTATCATTACGTCCAAGAATTAACATCGGAAGGGACGAAACTTTTAATACTTTGTAATTTACTTGTAAAAGAAGGAACATTAGAAAGAAATCTCTTGAATCGGGGTTACATAATTGTTAATATCTTCATTAAAAGAATTGGCTTCTTCAAACTTTTGACCAGGTAGAGTTAATGTTGTTCCGTACAAAAGTTCAGCAGGAGAATATTATAAACTTTCTTTAACAGCACTCTTGATTCCAAACAATGTCACTGGTAAAGCTTCTAACCAATTGCTAGAATCAGAATAAGTTCTTAATGAAGATTTCAACTGCCTATGAAACCGTTCTATCATGCCGTTAGATTGTGGATGATATGAAGCTGTACGAATTCTATGAATTCCCAACAATTTGTTGAATTCTACGAAAAGTGTTGACTCAAATTGTCTTCCATGACCTGTTGTCAATGTGTTGGGTATACCCTATCTAGACATCCAATTTGTAAATAAAGTTCTTGCTATAGTGACCGCAGATATATCTTTGGTTGGATAAGCTTCTGGCCATCGCGAAAAACGTTCTATGCATGTTAACAAATAAATATTACCTTCCACCGGAGGCAATGGTCCAACTATGTCAATATGAATGTGTTGGAATCTGGCATGAAGATTTGCAAAAGTACCTAATGGTGCTTTAATGTGACGATTTACTTTTGCTTTTTGTCACGGCATATACGAGTGAACCCAAGAACGAATATTTTTATTCATACCAGGCCAAACAAAACGACTTGATATTAATTTTAATGAAGCTCCAATACCAGGATGAGATATTTTATGAAAAGTAGAAAAACAACTTTTCTATGTCTTTCAGGTACAAATGGTCTAGAAAAACCAGTAGAAATATCACACCAAATATGTGATTTACAAGAATGAATAGGCAATAATTTAAATTTCAAAGAAGTAGAACTGGAATCTTTATATAAAGAAAATTCTTTATCAGTAGTTTGATCTTTAGGCATTTCTTCTAAATTGATAGTGCTTAATGAACTTAATGTATCAACATTCGTTCGAGAAAGTGCATCAGCTGCAGAATTTTCAACACCCTTGATATACCGTGTATCCACAGTACACTGTGAAATAGAATCAAGGTGTCTAATTTCTCTGGGAGAATATTTTTCAGAAGAAATTTTCGTGCATGTGTCAATGTTCTATGGTTAGTAAATAATGTAAATGATCTACCTTCAAGAATATGCCTGAAGTGTTTAACTGACAAGTAAACTGCCAACAATTCTCTGCCGAAAGCGCTGTATTTCGTTTCTGCTGCCTTAAATTCTTTTGAAAAGAAGGATAATGGTTGCCAAGAACCACAATGAAACTGTTGTAAAA
>NC_043000.1:78011056-78018556 GCF_006345805.1 Octopus sinensis
CCCACCCAACCCCATCCCTTACACCCACTCGCTCATACCCCACCTGTACCCCACCCTTGCTTCCCCACTCTCGCCTCCCCTACATCCCACCATATCACATCACACTCCCACATCGCCTCCCCTACATCCCACCATACACCACCACACCATACACCACCATACCACACAACACCACATCACATCACACACCCACGCACACACTAGCACTGACCACTTCCTAGCTTCACACCATCATCCACACACCTACACATGCACACACGCACACGTTAAGGTCACCAGCCCTCTTCCCACGCACATACATGCCCTCTTATACACACGCACGCACCTTCGTTTTGGCATCACTACTACTTTATTATCTCTCCTTCTTAGATCTCCTGTGTTACCCCTCTGTCCGGCATTCGTCATGATAGATCGCTAGCCACTACACATTCTTGTTTCCTTGTTTCTTTCAGTGTCCCTTTTTGTGGAAGAGCGTAGGCACGAAATGTTAAAGACTTTTTCACTTCCCGAGCATTTAACTAATACATCTGTTTGTTGTCTACACCACCTGTCTTCGTCTTTTTTTGTGTGAATTCTCTCCCTATACATATGTGTATATATGTATATATATATATATAAATAATATATATAGATGCATATATGGGCACAGGACGTCACCAACGTTGCAAATAACATACACACGAGAGATAGATACAGATAAAGTCCTCACTTTCGCAAGCGTTTTTACAGAGATTAGTGAACAAGATAAGGATATAATCCTCCACGCTAGAAAGACCTTACTCTTCAGCGACAACACATATATATATATGTGTGTATATATATATATATATATTATATATATATATATATATATATATATATATATATGTATGTGTATCTCTATGTATATAAATGTATTTTTATATATGTATATATATAATATATATATATATATATATATATATCTCTATATATATATGTATAGATATATACATGTATATATTTGCATGTATATACATATTTATGTATATATATATATATATATATGTATATATATATATATATATATATGTATTATATATATATATATATATATATATATATATATACACACACATATATATATATGTTGTCGCTGAAGAGTAAGGTCTTTCTAGCGTGGAGGATTATATATATATATATATATATATATATATATATATATATATATATATATATATATATATATATATATATATATATAGGTATATATTAAAATTTATATAGAGTAGGAAAAAATTTTTGAACTTTTTTCTGCCAGTGTCCTAGAAATGTTTTTAGCAATTTTTGAAGTCGAATCGAAATTTTTATATGCTGCTGATTGAATCTCCGGTTGCACGGAGGATTTGAAAAATTATAATATTTAAGCATGAGACGTGTTGTTTGGTCCCAAATTTATATATTGATGTTTTCGCATATCCGCTGATGAGAACTTTGCCTTGCGAGTTAAAGTTTGAAATCTGAGGTCGGGTTGAATAACATGGTAAATGTTTTTATTTTTCATTCCATTCGAAATTGCACTGAACTGTGGTTTGGACAGTTTGACTGTTCTTTCTAGTATGCTAGGCTCGCCTCTTTGTACTTAAATGTACAATAATTTTTATATAGGTATATAAATTCAGGGTGAGTACTTGATAATTGTAAGCACCTGTATATACCATTTGCTGGTGTAGGTGGTGGAGTAAATTAATCAAAATAAAAACATGATGCCAAGAATTCAGCGGTACATATGTTTCGGGCCTTTATTAGACGGATTTATAACAATGCATAATGTGTGTCTATGGCCTTCTTCAGCCGCGCACAATTACTACTTCAAGGACATGTATTACATCATATTTCTACGTTGGGGATGCAAATCCTCTCAGTCGCGTACGACAGAGTGGGGCACCAGCACAAAAACGAAGCGTCCATCCCGTCTTTCACTCAATGTAGAATGAGGAAGTTTGGATGTTGAGGTAATATAAATAAATAAATAAATGAATAAATAAATATATAAATACACACAGACGTGAAAGAACCTGGTAATAAAAATAAATAGGGATAAAGGTAGAGGGGCGAGAATTAAGGACGGAAGATAAAAAAATATAAAAAGTATAAAAAATATAAAAAGATAAAAAAATATAAACATAGAAATATAAAATATAAAAATATAAAGAAATATAAAAAAATATAAAAAATATAAAAGGATATAAAAATATTTTTTTTAAATATATATATATATATATGTATATATATGTGTGCGTATATATTATATATATATATACGTATGTATATGTATATATGTGTGTGTATAAATATATGTATATATATATGTGTGTGTGTATATATACCTCTCATATCATCAAGGTATTTGAGAGGGTGCTGAGATCGCGTATGACTCACTTCCTTGAGAGTCATAATATGCTGAACCCCAACCAGCATGGATTCCGTAATGGGAGAGATTGCCTGACGCAGCTACTGCATCATTTTGATGACATTTTGAGAGCCTTGGGAGAGGGTTCCAACACTGATGTCATCTACCTTGATTTCAGCAAGGCCTTTGACAGGGTTGATCATAAGATCCTTCTGAGAAAGCTGTCCAATATTGGTGTCACTGGAAAGCTGCTGCAATGGATCAAGTGCTTCCTCTCTAACAGAACCCAACATGTTGTAGTCGAGGGAGTCAAATCCAGCCCAGCCAAAGTCAGCAGTGGTGTCCCACAAGGCACTGTGTTGGGCCCACTTCTCTTCATCATCTACATAAATGATATTACTGACACCATCAAACACAGCAACATCAGAACCTTCGCTGATGATTCCAAGCTCCAGAAGGTCATCAATGGCGTGGATGACCGAATAAACCTTCAGTCAGACCTACTGGCTGTTGTCCAATGGGCGGAAAAGAATAACATGTTGCTAAATGAAGACAAATTCGAACTGATCCACTTTGGAAGGGAGGACGCTCTGAAACTCCCATACTCTCTTCCTTCTGGAGAAATTCTCATGGCATCCAACAACATCAGAGACCTGGGAGTAACAGTGGACAACAACATAAGCTGGGCTACACATATAAGCAGCAAAGTTGACATGGCCCGCAGAATGTGTTCCTGGATTCTCAGAACCTTCCAGTCGAGAGATTCCCACGCTATTATCCTTCTCTTCTCCACTTTTGCCCGACCCCACCTTGAATACTGCTGTCCACTGTGGTCTCCCTACACAAAACAAAATATTATGAGAATTGAAGCTCCCCAAAGGTCAATCACAAAAAAGATAGATGGCATGTCAGACCTTGACTACTGGGGTAGACTAGAGAAGCTGAAATTGTATTCACTCCAACGACGCCGTGAACGCTACATTATCTGTATGATGTGGAAAATATTCCATCAGCACTGTCCGAATGATGTTGGCATCACCTTCAAAATGCATCCAAGGCTTGGACCACGTGCCATCCGTCCACAACAAAAATCTAAATCGCATCACATAACGACAATACGGCACAACTATTTCACCTCATTTGGACCTGCTCTCTTCAACATTACACCAGGACACGTCAAAAAAGAAACTGACCACAAAAATTCAAGAAGTCTTTGGACAAATTCCTTCAAACAGTACCGGACAAACCACCCACACCCGGATATGTCTCCGCAAACAATAACTCTCTGCTCGAATGGGCCTTGGTGCCCAAATCCTGAACTGAAAGACTTCGCCAGGTGGTGCTATTAAGTTAGACATGGCCTGGGCCAATACTGGCCAAAAACCTTTCAAAGTTATTCTAAGTTCTAAGTTATTCTATATATATATACATATGTATATGTATATATATGTATATATATGTACATATATATATATAAATGTATATATATAGATGTATATATATATGTGTGTATATACGTATATATATATATGTGTATATATAGGTATGTGTATATATATGTATATATATATATTTTATTTTATTTTATCTACTTCAGCTCACGAGCTGTGGCCATGCTGGGGCACCGCATTATATATATATATATATATATATATATATATATATATATATATATATATATATATATATATGCATATATATGTATATGCATATATATGTATATATGTGTGTATGTATATGTATGTATGTAATGTATGTATATATATATAGCTGTATTATATATATATATATATATATATATATATATATATATATATATATACGTATATATATAGTTAATCCAAACAAGAAAACACATATACGTATATATATACGTATATATATATGTATATATAATATATATATAATTGAACGCGACGCATCTATTCCCAAGCAGGTGTATATATATATATATATATATATATATATATACCATAGTAAGTGCGTAAATTCGAAACAAGGTGGTAAACAGCACATCGAATACCAGAGGTAGAGTAATATGCTATATTAAAAAGCTGGGAAAATATCACAAAAGCTGTTACTCAGAGATTCACGTTCCCTTGAATGTCTGAGCAAAAGATTTTGTGATAGTTTTGCTGCGTTTTAATAATGTATACTTTTACGTGTGTATGTATATATATGCATATATGTATCTATACATGTATATATATATATATATATTATAATATATATATATATATATATATATATATATATATATATATATTTAGATATATATATATATATATATATAATAAATAAAGCATATGTATATATACATGCTTATATGTACGTACCTACCTCTACATGTATATATACATGCATATATACATGCATATATGGGTACAGGACACCAAAAACGTCGAACACAATGAGAAACGAAAACATAAACACAAAACCATTCTTCTTAAACAACGAAAAAATAGAGTACAGGACATACAACACAAGGAAAATTCCCCTTCTTCAGTCGCCTCTGTTTCATCTACTACGCGTTTCGAAGGTCAAGGCGAGACACGACTTCAATGAAACATTCTTCCAGCAAAAAGCAAATTAAATAAAATTTGAGATTTTTTTGCGGAGGGGTAAAAATGGTAACAAAAAGAGGATAGTAAAGAAAGTACAAAATATAAACAGTAAAGGACAGGACAAGGAGAATAACAGTAACACAAACATTGAGAGCTGTTAAGCCAGAACGAAAGAAAAAATATTATGAACGCTTTTTGAGGACGGCAAGGGAGAGACAGGAAAGCCATCCACACTTGAAGGAAGCCAGGTCAGAAAGACAGTAGCAGAGCTCTCGTCGCGGGTCAACGACGGGAGGGAGGAGGAGGAGCAGGAGAAAGGGAGAGAAAAAAGGGAATGGCTGTAGAGAAAACCAGAAAGGATGAACAATGAGAGAGAGAGAGAGAGGGAAAGACAGTAAGGTAGAAGAAAAGGAAACCAGAAAGAATGAAGGCTGAGAAAGGGAGGGGGACAGAAAGGTTAAGAATGCGCATCATTATTAATATTAAGAACAAACTTACTTAGAAATGGATGCGTGCGTTCCATCATATAATAAATTAATAAATAAAACATATGCATATATACATACATATATGTACGTACCTACCCCTACATGTATATATACATGCATATATGGGTACAGGACACCAACAAAACCTCGAACACAATGAGAAATATATATATATATATGTATGTATTTATTTATTTATTTATGTGTGTGTATTTTTCTGTGTGTGTTTATAAACATGTACGTGTATCAATTAATGTTGCAAGATTCCTGATGTGAAATTGTATGTTTAAACAGATTTTGTATTTTCTTTTTCTTTTTTGCCAAATAAACACTCGCACTATGTATTCGTTCTTCATTTGTAAATAGTTCTTATTTTAATTCATGTCCATTGTCTAGAAATCTCTCGTCATACATCTGTGCCCTCTTCAGCGATACTTTTCACTTTCGTCTGTGCTCTTGCTCCAGTTACTCCATTCTGCCCTTCTATGACCTGCATCCTTTTAAGAAGTGAACCTTTATATACACACAATAACTTCACAGATGACCGCAACAATATTAACAATAGTACTAAAACGACAGCCATAGCGGTGCCAAAAAATAGTATCATCAACAACATCAACAACAACTACAATGATGACAACACCGTGGACTAACACACAAACACAGATATATACAGGAACTGTACCAAACCTTCGGCTCCTAGGACAGCGGCAACAGAACGAGGTGAGAGGATGAGGCTGAGGGGAAGGCCATACTACTGCTAAGAACAATGACACAGACACTAGCATACATACAGACACACATACATGCACACACACACATACACACACACACACACACACACACACACACACACACACCACACACACACACACACACAAATAAAGACGCAAATACATGCGCACATAAGAATACACATCATAGAACAGCAGAATGGAGTAAGTGGAGCAAGATCACACGAAAGCGAAGTGTTGGTGTAAAGGTCGCAGATATATGTGACGAAAGATTTCCGGACAATGGACATGAATTAAAGCAAGAACAGTAATAAACGAGTGAAGAGAAAATATATAGTGTATGTGTTTTTATTTGGCAAAAAATGTGACCATCCAGAAATACAATATATTATATATATATATAATATTATATATATATGTATGTATGTATATATATATATAATATGTATGTATGTATATATATATATATATATATATATATATATATACATACATACATATTTATATATATATATATATATATATATATATATATATATATATATATATATAATTTATTATATAGAAGGAGCTATATATATATATATATATATATATATATATATATATATATATATAATATATAATTATTATATAGAATGAAACAGTTCTAGTCCTGTAGAAGCTCCTTCTATATAATAAATTAATTTTACTCTGCTATGTATTGAGTACCTTATTTACTGTGGTTAACCCCGAATCAACCCGGGACCTACATATATATATATATATATATATATATATATATATATATATATATATATATATATATTTACATATATATTTATATATATTTATATATATATATATATATATATATATATAATATATATATATATATATACTTACTACATACATACATTCATACATGGATACACACATACATACCTAAATGCCAATCTTGCGAAATTAAGCTTCATAAAATCAGAAAGGAGAAATCTGATTGGAAGACTACAAATCCAATCCATCACTGGGACTGTAAAAATCTGTAAAACTTTCCAGAAGTTTATCATTTAAATATATATGAGTATATCAAGATATGCAACTATATGAATGAGAACACATGCATAAAACATACAAATCTGCACATACAAACATGCATACATACATACATACATACATACATACATACATACATACATACATACATACATACAAGGAATACTGGTGGAATGTCCCAGTGAAGACCCCAATAAAATATAAGCGCAACAGACCTGATACAATGACTTGGTATAGAGAAGAGAAACTGTGCACAGTTGTAGAAACTAACTGCCCAGCAGATGTTAACATAAAGCTGAAGATCAGTG